>NW_019416269.1:939363-1124354 GCF_000390285.2 Anoplophora glabripennis | reverse complement strand
TTATTATTAATTTATGTTCAACTATAATTTAAATGTTAATGTTAATTTAATGTTATTCAAGAAGTATTGCCTACAATGGTTCATCTAGAAGGAGGGTTTACTGTAGTCAAAATGTTGATTGTTAATGTATCAGTTTTCCTATTGTATTTCTTATTTATTTGTTTTTTATATTGCTTTGTAAAATAAAAATTGTTTCCACATTATAGTAACCAGGGTTAATATTTTTTACATGAATGAACTTAGTTTTTACATTATTTTTCAACATTTGCACCAAATTTGTTCTTATTTTTTACACCATTTTTATAATAGCCTTATTAGTTCTTGATTCAATTTGTTTTGAGGAATTCTAATGTTTTCCTTAAGAAGTGTACTAAAAACGTGACTTTATTAATGGATATTTTCGCTCGAAGGGAAAGTTGCAAAAGTGTCAGGAATCGCTTTTTCTAGATAATGAACTGAAACTTTATATTCGGGATAATCTTTTAGAGGGAAATAACTTTTCTTTATAACATTTTCCACTAGGGTTGAAAATAAAGATAGTTTACTCTTAGGCCGATTTGCAGTTTTCGTCTACCCCTCGTATATAACACACGTTTTATGTGCTTCGAAGGGCGCTATTTTGATTTGACGACATGATGCAGAGACAACTGACAATAGAAGAAATTTATTAAAATCATACTTAAAGTTTTTTCCCATATGGTGCAAACTCTTTGGATGATAGGTATTGTATATTTAGTTAAACTTTAAAAAAACATAAATACAGAAACAGAACCGGCCCTGAAAAAAGACTACCTGTTTCTGAAATAATCTATTCATTCCATACATTCCATAGCATGTAAGATACTAAGATTGATAAAACTGATTTTGATGGGATTCGAGCAGTCAGATTTATAGATATCTGTATCCTTGGGTTATGTCTAGAAAACATTATAAAGGGTGAATCTTTCACTAATTTTAAGATAAAAAGTTCATATGATCATGGGTCTGCAACTGCTTGGTTCTTGAGATACATAGCGTCCAAAAAAATGTTTGTTTGACATTTTGATTATATTTTTGTTCAATAACATAACAACTTGACGAAATTAAAGAAACTGGGAGTATTGATGATGAGAAACTCAAATATTTATGTAGTTTTTTGTTTAATGTTAAAGGGCGCCACATACAGTGTTGTACTTGGATTTAAATAACCATAACTGTCGCACTGTTTGTTATTTTTGACTAAACATACCTATTCTCCATTCAATTTTACGTACAAAAAGGACGTACTCTTAATATTTGTCTCTGAAAGCAGCCGATTTGTAAAAAAAACAGGCTTAAAGTTAAACCTGCGTTGGAATTTTGTAAGTTGAATCATTAAGCGTTTTTGAAAAACAAGTGAAAAAATGTGTCTTATTGATTGTATTGCGATGTGACAAACTTAGTTCATTTACATAACTAAGACTAAACTATTTCTACAAATAAGTTTATAACAATTAGAGTAATTGCCGAAACAAATATTTCAGTGGTTTATTGCATAAAAAAGATAGAGAAGAGATATAAGTAAATTCTATTTCTCCCATATTAAAATTATGTAGATTTATTATGTAATGCCCTGCAACAAATTTGAATTGTTTTAGACAAGTTTGATAGATACAAACAAAAAATCAGGTTTTCGTATCACCCTGTACCTCGCAAACGAAACATTTCCGGACATATGTCATTACATAGTTATTATCTTATTTTTATAGTATTTTCCGCTTTACTTTCTTAAATGTCCTGTACACTTTACTAGATCGAATGTAAACTACCAAAAAAGTAACGTCAAATATAAGGGGAGAAACGTTAAAATGCCTTGTATAATTCTATGGCCTAGATACATATTTATAATAAACTCTTTTATGTGGAAATCATTGACCGTCACTTTTTTTGGTCATTGGTGGGAATGTAAAATCCTATAAGAACTACTGAAACTAGTTACAAAAATTCACTACTACAGAAATGTTTCCAGTTTGGAAAGGAATACGAAACGACTATTTTTCGTAAAAATGAGGGGCTGGAGAAATTAACAATAGTTGGTAACATAATAACTAACTAGAATAACTTGCCAACAAGGTGTCTAGGCATTTTTTATATTAGTTGGTTTGAAGACGGTTCATAAAACAAAAATTTAGGGAACGGGTGACTAAGGATCCAAAGGGGTGACGCTTTGAATGCTGCAGGCCGTTCGACTTTTCGCGTCAGAAGGAAAACAATAAGATTTCAACGTGTACAATCAAGAGACGTTTGTGCGCGAGATGCCGTTTTTGTGTCGGTTGAATTTTTACTTTGTATGGGATATAATGCACATAATCACTTTTTTAAGATTTAAGGTACCTGTACAAAATGAAAAGTCGTTGCTAGCAGCCCATATACAGGGATGGTCAGGGAATAAAATTCATATCTTTTGAATGAGTTATTTTTTTTAAACGCCGAAACACTTTAACTGATTTTGATTTTTTCCCATCTTTCGGTTATATAATAATTCATTTTTCTTCGACCCCCTAACCCCCAGCTACCCCTACTTTTTTTTCAAATGGAAACATAAGGCATGAGAAAGCTCGTTGAAAAGCTTATAGAAAACCGAATCCAGCCATACCAAATAAACAAGTTTTATTTTTTCAATAACAAGGTTTTTAGGGTTGTATAAAACACCTACTTGACAAGTGAAACAAAATTTAATTATCTTCAGTGTTATCCTCCATGAATTTGCAGAGTAAAATAAGGAATTTGAAACTGTACCTATCACTGCTAACGCAAAAAAGATATATTTTTTATGTTGCGTTTTTTTGGTTAGGCTGAAGTGCGCGATTTATTTAATGCTAAATATTTCGAAAACCAAATCTCGCAAGGGACAGTTAGTAAAATATTTCATAAATTTGAGGAACACGGTACAGTACAGAGTTTTATGATAAAAGTTCTGTTAATGGATGTTTTGTAATTCCTGTAAAATAATAATTTATACAGGGTGACATATAAGTAATAATTTTCAAAATAATATTGAATTTCAGACATCAAAATAGATTTAACAAAATCTTTCACAAAACCCGTTATCAAGAGAAATAAAAGTGTTTAAGACATATTTATTTATCCTCTAATCTTTTTTCTTCTTCTTCAATATTTTTAGAAAATTTAGTAGATACTAGAATCTTATGTGTTGATTAATATACATGTCATGCATTTTTTGCATATAACTTTTATGAGAAAAAATTATTAGATTAGATTAACGTAGAGAACTTCATCATATAACAAATTAATACACAAATTTAATCATTATTAATGGTAGTACACTTTTTAAATTTACGAATACACTCAATGGTATCGGAATTTTGGTATTTCTGTGATAGTATTTCCTCAAATCTCACCTGCTAGTCCGCAGATTTTTTTACATACTTACTTTACTTAAATGTGATAAACAGCTGGCTTTAAGTCTCTGTTTCTTTTTTGTCTAAAATCATTAAAGAGACGATCTTATAAAGCCATGACACAGACTTTGAAAACACATTGTATATTAAACGACCAAAAATTCTGCTTTCTCAATAAAAAAAATCAAAAACAATGGAACGTTTGCACTACAAATAAACATCTAACATAATTTACCATTGAAATATGCAATATCTTGTACAGGGTGATTCACTATATTTTGACCCCCCTTTAACTTTGTTATAAACAAATGTGAAATATAAAAGTTGTACGAGTTTTTATGAATTTTTCGAAAATGATAGTAGAAAAACAAATGAAGTCCAAACAAAATGGTCGCGGATGTTAACTTTGTTAAGTTAAATGGAACACCCTATATATTTTTACATATTTGAATAGAACGTTCCCTGTCGAACATAGTCATGCAGGGTTTGTTGGTTTTATTACTACTATTATTTTGAGTTAAGAATTCGTATGTTTTTCGAAAAATTAAATACCTGTTGCTTACCGTTAAACTGCACCGTTTCAGAGAAAACGTATTTCAGATTTTAACTGCGTTCATCGTTTAGGACGAATATTTGGGAGTATTCTAACCATTAAACTAAATTTGCTAAATTCGCAACTAAATTACATATTTTGAATGTAGCACAGCAAAGTTAAATTCACAGGGTTATATCCTAGTAGATTTTGACTCTTGAATAGTGGTAAGTTGTTAAAATATTTAATGCACTTACTTGGCAGAAAAGTGAAGTTTAATTACCAATTAATGACTTAAATATCACCATATATTCGGTTGTCCGTAACTGATAACAGCAGTAGAAAATTGAAATCTATTTTTCCTTCTTAATAACGTTCAACTGTTTTATTGTTGTGTACGGATTTGATTGAAATTTTGCTACTTGTTTTTAGTTGTGAAAAAGTTGGTAGTGTTTCCGTTTTAATAGCATTGCAATCTGCGACATGTAAGTGGTAAGATGTAAGTATATTCGTTTTACGTGTTCCCTTCTTGTTTAATTAAAAGACTGTTTTTGTAGATATGCTGCACTTGCCTCGTCAGTGTTTGTTGTTAAAACAAGTACACACTAGATTAAAATGCGGTTACCCCTTTTTTTAATATTAAATAATTTTTCTTCATACCTCGGTCGAAAGTACGTACTTTCGTCCCTAATAGCAGGGACGAAAGTTTAACATTTACGCCCTGTGAGAAGTACACGCGCGCCCTCTATAACGGAGGGAGAAAAGAATTTCTCATGCGTATTTATACATGCTTATCAACATTTAAAGTTAAAAAAAGTAAAATTAATAACGTACTTTCGACCGGCTATGAAGAAAAATCGTATATACTACACGGGCCAAAAGTTGAAATATAGGTCCTGCTCCTCATGATGCCCTCGGCTTCGCCTCGGACATCATGAGGCGCAGGGCCGAAAATTCAACTTTCGGCCCTTGTGGTGTAATATACTATCTTTATTATAGGTATCACATTGTATTCATCAAATAATACCTTTGTGAAATTACAGATAAATATTTCAGTGTTCAAAAGTTCAAAAGTGGTTATAATTGTGAAAAACTGATTTTCTATTTGGTGCACTGTAAATAATATACAGTTAAACCTCAATTTACGAATACCTCTGAATATCTACCTCTAGTAGTACCTCTAGTAGTACCTCTAGTAGTACCTCTAGTAGTAGTAGTAAAAGGGGCGGCCTCAACCTAGCAATTAGGCCACAAGTGGGCCCTTTTTGCCTACCCCGCCATCCCATCACCTAAACACTCTCTGCCTCTAACCCTCCTCGAACCTACCCTACGCCCTGATAAACGCCAGGATTTTGGTCCATGGAAGGTCTCACCCCCTTGCAGCTCTTCAGCACCAAAGACTTCTCCCAAAGGCTACACACTGTCCCAGAAGGTGGACAGGGGTGTCCTTCCCTTCGCCACATTTCGGGCATAGAGGATCCTCCTCAACTCCTATTAAGTTTAAATGCCTCGTAAGTCTGCAGTGGCCTGTCAGAACCCTCACCATTTGGTTTAGGGTTTTTCGACTGAGGCTCAGCAGCCATCTTGTCTTGGATTTGCTAGGTCCATGTATAAAACTATGGGCCTGCCTACAACCTCTATTTCTCTTCCAATTCTGACCTAAAGTTTGATAGGCTCATTTATTTGGGGCCCCATTAATGCTGCCTCGTGTGATACCTAAGATTGGTTCAGGTCCCCTGGACCCGAGACGAGTTAATTGATCCAGATACCTCTAAATAACGGACAATTTTGTTTTTACTTCAGCTTGTATTCGCCTTTTATAGTGTCAGCATGGATACCGGAAAGAGGTAATTTATTCAAGATAACATTAATATTATGGTGATGGCTAATCACGGAATTTAAATGACCAAAAACTTGTCAGAAAAGTAGTCGGAAAAACGTAGGTTAGTAACATGTTGAGAAATAAAGGTGAAATTAAAAGAAATTCGAGAAGATTCCTGGAACAGAAAAGAAACTTTCCAAAAACTGCTAGGTTGACCGTGGGTGACAGATGATAACAAAACAAAGTTTTCAATTTCTTCTATAACGTATGAGACAAGAATAGTATAATGTATGAACCTCTATTCAAAGAGGTGTTGAAAACAGATCAGAGTTTGCAACTAACTGACTTTAAAAGTTCCAATGGTAGCTTAGAAGAACTTTGTCATGGGAACAACATTTCTTTTAAAACCAACTATGAGAATGTTGACGACTGGAAAGATAAGATGCAGTTCTATTGAATCTCGCCAAACACCAAAAATATTTTTATACAAAAACATTTGCATTAAGAAATGATAGGTGTGCAGGAGGAATATCTACAAAGGAAAGACTAGTCATATTGTTGTGCTGAAACATGTCAGGAGATAAGGAAAAACCGTTAATTATTGGCTAAGTTAATCCAGATGTATTAAAGGTGCGTATGTGGATAAATTGCCAATAAATTGAATTTGAAATAGTCAAACATGGATGATTTGGATGTTATGTCAATACGGTTAAAAAACTTGTCAATAACGCAACTTCTTTATAAATATTTTATCAGGAAACAAGAAACTTTTTTTCTTTTCTCTATTGCTAACATATGGACTAAGAGAACAGAAGAAGAAGAAGAAGATATCATTTAAAACTTTAAAGTAATTTATGTATGTATGTATGCTTATTAAAAGGCATGAAAGTCACTGGAGAAAAGTATTACAGGTACTACAGTAGTCAATGCATAAATGTGGATCATGCCGTTAAGGTTTGGCAAAAATTTAACCTGTAACTGTAAAAGAACCGTTTTCTAAAATGTAGATTTAATCTGTGTGATTGTGATATAAGTGAATCTATTATAGGTGATAGCACTTTTATTCAAAATTCAAATGTCACTAACAATGATTAATAGTGAAAATAAAAATGTATCTATTTATCACTGTACTCGTATTCATGACATCCATGATCGAACCCAAATTGAGATTGAAGAAGAGGAATTTGTAAGACCATTTTTAGTATTTCGACAACCCATAAAATATTTAAAAATTATTTTCAGTAAGCAGTAGATCTTTAGTAGGAATAATATTGTCAAAAGACTAAAAATATTGTTTTTTCTTCTATGTACGTATATACATAAGTTTTTACATGATTTTAAAAGGTACCATTAAATATGATGAAAGGGAATATCGAACAGCAGTCCTCCACGACTCATTTGACATACTCGACTTCTTTTAAGAAAATCTGTATAGCATTTTCGCATACCTGTGGCTGAATTTCGTTGATAATTATCCGAATTTCTGCCTTTAATTCATCGATGGAACAAAATAAAATGTGGACTTTACATGATCTTGGTGGCCAACACACTTCAGCTGTCACTTGAGACGAGTAACAAGTGGATAGTTTCCCGTGCCGTATGACACGTGGCACCGTCCATATTTTAATACATACTATGTTAATTATATTTTATGTATTTTTATTCATTTTAATAATTATGACTCATTTCCTATATTTACCCCCAGCTCTAAATAGTGGATACCAGAAATTTTCGGATTTCTCGTGTTTGTCCGTTATTAGGAGGTTACATTGTACTTTAAATTGTACTCTACTGTAACATACAATGAGTGATCCTACACATTAAAATAGGCAACTTTTAATTTATGTTTTTTGGAAATTCTCAAAAATAAGCGAGAACAGTAACATGTGTATTTAAAAATAAAACAAAAAGATGGTGTTTTAAACTGTCCTTAATTAAAGAATGCACAATGTAGTCAAGATTGTCACCATCCACTTCAACAAAACGGTCTGTAAGATGAAACCAATGTTACTTAACAGCTCACTACAATGAAAGCGTTTTTCCCGTATTGTTTACGCAACCTGATTTATCCGACAAACCTACGTATCTAATGGTGTTTGAAACACTAAACTTTTCATATATCCCCACAAAAAACATCACAAGGGTTAAAGTTGGGTGATCTCGGTGGCCACAGAGCTGGCCCATTGCGACCACTCCACTTATTTGGAAAAGTGACGTCCAAAAACTCACTTCCCGGCAAGTAAAGAGCCACATGTTCTACCGGATGTTTAATAGTACATCGTCTAATCCCGTAGGGAGGTCGTTTTGGAGAAATTTGTATTAAGAAATAGGCATCCTCGCCCACACATTCACAGAAAATCTTTGCTGAATAGAAAATTAATTCTCTGTATTGCATGAGAATTTTCTTCAGACCAAACATGGACATTTTGGAAATTGATGATGCAACAAGAGCCATTCGCACAACTAAACTCTGAGGGTGTTTGGACATGTTGCGTGCGATTTTTGCTCAATGTCCCCCAAACTGTAGGTGGTTTATGTCCTTCTGACGTTCGATTTCCCTAGTAGTTATTGTGGGATCTTTCTTGGGGAAGATATAAAATTTCCTTTTCATTCGCGACTTTTCCAGCAGCTGCATTCTGACGACACTCCCCGTAAATACGTAGCACATTTACTGGTTCATTATTTGTAAACATTTCCACTTATTTTAATAAATAGAATACATGGTTAAAATTATATAATCAACATAAAAATCATCTTATAGTGTAATATATAAAGTATATCCCGCATTTCCACAATGTCAAAACAAAAATTCATTCAGTAAATATTACTGACGTACTGATTTGAAACAAAATTTTTCATTTTTTGATCGAACTTGTTCCACTTCACGTATCTACCGAGGTCAAATTGACTATTCTTTCCATGTTATTCCACGATTTCTGCAAGTTGCATCTGTTTATCATAACAAAGTTGGGATTATTCCCCGGGAGAGAAGAAACATAACAAACGCTCCGTGATAGCGCGACTCGCAAAATTCCTAACGCATTTAGACCATCAGAGACGCTACCTGCGCTCGTCGCCGGGCGGGTTTCGGCCGCTTTCCTTTTCCCTGAACGGGGCCGCCCATCTTAACCCATCAATCCTCGCAAAGAGAGTACTTGCGAGCGGCTGATCCGCTGTCAAAGCCTGAAACGAACGGTCGCTCCGGCCTTGGTCCGCCACGGCGATTTTAAAAACAGGCCTGCTGCCAAAAAGGCCTTGATCCATATTGGAGCTAGCAGCCATCCTCGTCGCAGCGTTGCCAGTTTTGAAAAAAGATTAGTACATTTTCCTTCATTTCATAGCAGATTAATATTTAGCCATTTTAATCTAATCTATTATAAAATTAACAAGGAGTCGTGAGGACACTATGGCCAGACTTTTTGCACGTTAATTACAATTTAACTTAAGATTAACCAATGTCTTGTTGACCCAAAAATAACGCAGGATTTCAGTTGGGCGCCACATAGCATTTTATCTGCTCACACAGTTGTTTATGGTTCATGAAATAAATACCTATTAGGTTTCATTTTATGACATTTTTTAATCAATTCATTTTGACATTATTCCAAATCTTGCAAAGTCGCCTTGATTGTTTGGATTTTGTCGTTTCTAAGGAAGGTGTTTATAAACAAAGCTACATAAAAGTTGCAATTTTGCTAGTTTTGAATTATTATTTCTAAATGAGTGATTTTCAAATAGAAAGTGCAGTAAATGGTGCCTGAGAATTTCTATTGACCGAGAAGTCGAAAGTGTGCTATGCGGACGAGCATATAGAAATTTCAAAGAATAGTGCCAGAACAAAAATACTGGTGTTTCTGAAATGTCACTGCTAGCATATTTCATGGAGAAGTCAAGAACTTTAAAGTCACCGGCGAGTTTGTGGAGTGAATACTCAATGATTAAGTTAATTTTCATATACGTGGATATATCAAAATACCCCAAGCTGAAAGCATTTTTGAAACGTAAGAATGACGGCTATACACCTAAAAAGTCAAACGTTTTTACAAGAAAACAAGTCAACGATTTTCTCGTTCAGGCACCCGATAACACATTTAGCTAATGAAAGTAGTGACGGTCTTGGTCATTGCATGGTGTTCTGATAAGTTATGCAAACTTACTTTGGACAACGTCAATTTAAAAAATTTCGATTACATTATTGTAGTTACAATTCCAGATTCTAAAAATGGTATGTCACGTATAATTACAATTTTGCAAATTCATTTACAAAAAGGAACGTACCAATCATCCCACTATAGTGTGTTTAGAAATGAAAGAGAGTAATAAAAGCTCATTATCTATGCTAATCGTAAATAAATGTAGTACTGGTGCTTATATTCAATATTTTTATATTATGTATTTTCCGTATAGATGAGGTCTACTTTTAACAAAACTTTGTGCGATCGGACTGTACTAAATTGTAGCAGGTAGCTAAAATTTAATCCCCGACAATCCGTCTTTGTCTATGCCGCTTCAATTTCTCGATCCATTTCTCTTATAAGTAAACAATATAAAAACAGCATTTCAAAACATGAGGCTACTTTAAGCTTAAAAAGTAGGTATATTAAAATTCATCCTCTGAATATTCTGATGAATTATCTTCGTCTCCTAGATCGGTTCCACAGTAACGTCAATTAAATTATCGAGTTCCCACATTTTATCCTCTTCTTTTTGTACATGATGTATACATCTTTGCCAGTTATCTGCAGTTACTCGTTCCAAGGAATTTTTTAACAAAATTTTTACGTCACTTAATTTAAACGTCGTATTATTTCGCGCTGCATCTCCTTTTACCTGCGCTCAGACTAATTCTATTGGGTTAAGTTCACAGTGATAAGGTGGTAACCGTAGTACCGTTATTTGGCGATTTGTTGCCATTTCATCGATAACATATTTTTTCTGATCTTTATTAAGATTGACAAGTGTCAAAAGTTTCTTTTTCACCATATTTGTTTAAAAAGAAATGTTTTTCCGGATAACCATTGAATTATATCGGCTTTCCTCCAAGCAGTCGTAGGCGTCCGCTCGGTCTGCCGTGAATGGTAACTGGCATTATCCATGACAATTACAGACCCCGGAAGAATAAGATCCAACATCTGTGTAAAATACTCTTCGAAAACATCTGCGTTCATGTCTTCGTGATAGTCACCTGTATTTTTAGATTCAAATAAAAGTAAACCTCCATCTACAAAATCACTGGCACTACTTATATGTGTCACTATTAATCTTCGCCCTTTACCTGAAGGTGCCTTGAACCCTGTTGAAAGTCCATCCAAAAATGCTTGTCGAAAACTGTTTACATTTTTATCTTGCCATACTTTTGTTACAGTATATCCCTCGTTGACCCAAGTTTCGTCTAGATAATAAGTATTCCTCCCTTCGTCACGGAATTTTCTAATTGATCTTAAGTAGGTTCTTCGCCAACAAATAATTTCATCTTTATCGATAAGAACTGACTTCCTGTTCTGCTTTTCCCAGCAAAAATTCAACTCTCGTAAGACGGCCCATAATTTGCTTCTACTGATATTTGGCAAATCGTTGTCCTCTGAAAGTTCACTTAAAATTTTGTTTAGCGTTGGTATTTCTTTTTTAAAATAAAATGAGTGTACTTTAGTCACTAAACACAAGTCGAATTTTACTCTAGTGCACTAGCACGTCTTCGTATATTCAGCTCTAAGACTGGATTGATCTGTCACAATACACTGGCTCCTGCCCTATGATGTATCCAGTAAAATATACTAATGTACACCCATTACCTGTTAGCATTAGTGTTACCCGATAATTACCTGAAACGAAATATTAGCACGCCCATGGCCGGTTCTTATCTCGGGGTTTTCTCTTTCATTTCCAAACAGAGTATAGCGTAAATGCTACACCACAATGTCACTCTTTGAGTATACAGTGTTCATTCTTGAATGATCCGAGGATTGTCCCTGTCTCAAATTCGACAGTTTTGCTTGTTCACATATCCACTAAGATGGAAATGCGCCTCATCGCTAAACATGATTTTCTTAGCAAAATTACTGTTCACTTGGTTCTCCAACATCCAAACGATGCACATTAAATGGTCGTCTGGTTTCAATACCTGAGTTAGCTAAATCTTGAATGGATGCAGATACAGATCTTTTAAAATCCGCTGCATTGTGCTTTTTGAAATATTTAATTGCAGTGACCGACGGTGTACTGAGGTTAGGGGAATTTCCGCTACACTATCATTCACCATAGGAATATTTTCGGCTGCACAGCCAGAATGAGGCCGGTCTGTTTTTTTTTATTTTCCGTAACCGAGCCTGTTTGTTCAAATTTGGCAACTCATACTGTTAGTTGGGGCGTTGATCCTTCTACCAAAAATTCCGCGTAAATTTCGCACAGTCTCAGTTACACACTCTCCGTGCTTGTAATGAATTTTCACAATCCTCACTTGCTGATCCGTGGTATAGCACTCCATGTTGTCTAACCTCAAACGTGTTTACTGCAACATGTGATCTTGCACAATGCTGCCAACTCTTTGGAATGAAATTGGCGGACAATTCAAATCCTTTACTTTTAGAATAACCTTTATTTTAGTTAAGACATAATAATATTTAATAAAGAACAATTTTATGTTACTAATCTACATGTGAAAATTGTAGGTTAATCTGTGATTCAAAAATTAGATCTTAGTAGGTAGTTAAAAGTAAAGTTCGGTATACAGGGTGTTACAGGAGTATAACAATTTCAAAAGGCATAATTTTATTTAGGTACCATGCTGTTTGAATCACAAACGACATTCGGTATCACGTCTCCAAGTAATAGCGGTAACACCTCTCTTAAAAAGAATGGAGATGAGGGATCATTTAATAGATATGACAATACAACAGGTTCTATGAACTTGTCTCCCAGAGTGTGTACCCAAAAATTTTAACTAAAGCGTTGTTGAAGTTTCACTTGAAGATTAAATTGCCTCATTAAAATATTACTTCCTTAACAACTTGTCAGTGTTATTTAAAATAATAACTTCTTAAGGAAGTAAAACACCCTGTATATTAGAATAGGAACTGGTTTCCTTTGGGCAGCCAATCATCAAAAACGGTGTGTTATAATCGACTTCAACCTAACGTATTTAAGACCCTCAAAATTTTATATGCCAAATTTCAATGCATTGCAATGTCTTTTGTTAAAATTGTCTTTCATTTCTCAAAAAAAAAAGACCACAGGAAAAAATTGTCTTTATTTTTGGTCTTCTATCAGCTTCTGAATTTAAGGTATCTTTTTCCAAACACCCTGTAGGTAAGTTAGCCTACTCATAAATTCTTTTATTTTGATTTCATACGATTCCGTACGGTATTTGTTGAGAGTTGAATTGCAAGAAGACCCCTGCGTCCCTTTCTTGGAATTAACCGCATTCGACACTCGAGATGGGAAGACACTTACGGAAAATTTCAAGGCACGCCCCTGCCGCGGTAAATTGTTACAGTAGTTCCGACAACAGAACTTTATTGGCTTATTCTCTTCTTGGAATTCTATCTTAACAAATATTGTACGGATTGTATCTGTAGACAAGGGTGACGCTACCTTTCTGGTACAGCCTGTATATTCTATGTTTCCCACTTTTGTGATTCTATTTTCACAAACTGAGCAGAAGATCTTAAAATATGTTTTACAACATTTTTTTAAGGGTGGCTTGAATTTAGGTGTCGAGTTTGCACCTTTTGTTGTTCTCCACAAAATGGGCTGGCAACGTCGCTTCGCCGTCCCAAGCGGTCGGGAGAGGTATACGCGTAAACGAGAGATAAGAGTGGAAATAGGACGCCGCGCCGTGGTGTCTTACCATCCCATCCATCCATCCGTGGGTTATGGATGCCGCCGAAGGGCACTGTCCTTGTATTCTCACAGTCGCTAAACAACTACAAAAGCCACCATCGGGCCGGTGGAGATACGGGACGGCGGACAGATGGGCGGTTAATGAACAGAAACGGCGCCGATAGGAATCTGCCACGGGGATAATAAATAATTGTTAGCAGACGGAGGGGGAAGGGTTACTAATTTTTTGTAGTGTGCCAACGGGATAAGATAGTAACTATTAGGTAGGTATATTGCATGAAAGTAAGAAGTAAATTTCGAAATCTTTTAATTAGAAAGTTCAGTAAATATTATCTGAAGGCAAAAATAATAAAAAATATCCTTTGAAGTTCTATACGGAAACGCTTCTTTTCCGCGATACAATGGGCAAATATGAAAAGATATTAAAATTGTCCAATATACCTTTGAAGACGCTTGACGTAGAGTGATGAAATTTGGAATATCGACATGAAAAGTCAAAAATTTCAAATTGAATTCAGACACCATGATTGCATACTATACAGAGTGTTTGGAAAAGTTGGTACAAAATTCAAGGAGATGAAAGTAGAGACAAAAATAGTAAAAATAGTTTCTATAAACATTGGTCCTCCAGAGCATCGTTATTGAGATATGGCCCTCCGAAGGGGTCTTATCATTTGGATATTTTTTAAAATAACTTTCCTTACCTTAATACCTCTTTGATTTCAGCGGTCTTGAATATCTTTGAATGACATTTTAAATGGGACGCCCTTGATTGCAAATTTTGAAAATTTATATCTGAAAAGTACTCGGAATGACAAACCAACTAGTTCAAAAAACAGTCCTTATACCCTTATAATTTTGCTGTAAATAAGGGTTAACTTTAACGGGCTTTAACTCCGAAAATAATGGGCAGATCATCAAGTTTTTTTTAAATACTCGTCTTTCCGAATACTTTCAAATCATATTTTAAAATAAAAAAAAATTGAAAAAACATTAAATTATTGTAATTGTTTATAAGCGTGAAAATTGTGAAAATGTTTAAATAATCACCACGGCTCACCTGATCGTCCGATTTGAATTTTTCAAAAACCATTTTAAAGCTTGAGAGCTCTTTTTTTTGTGGTGAAATTTTCAAGTATTCAAAGGCTTTAGATTTTTAGAAATTTGATTTTGAAAATTTTTTAATTTAAAGAAAAAAAAAATTAAACAATTAGATATTATGTAAAAACTATAGAACCGAATTGGATGAAATTTGTTATGATGATTCTATGCACTAACAAGTTGAATTGGGAAAAGTATGAAGATCCTAGGTATTATTCAAGTGGCTGAAAGAAATTGATAAATAAACTAGCATTTTTTGCAATTTTTTAAATGATTTTTCCGATTTTTGCAATAACAATAATTATTTTTTCGAATTGCAACTAACTCTATCTTGATCAAAATATAATTACAAAACTTTTTTTCCTCTTTCATTTTTGTCTAACAATAAAATGAATAGTTGCTAACTTGTCGACGAGAAATCCAAGAAAAAAATTTTTTTTTTGCTAATTTTTTATACTTTAATTAAATCCACGTTTTTTTTATTTGCATAGAAAAATTATCATTTCTGATACCCTTTTTAAAACAGATACCGCCTGGACTATAAGTAAGTAAAAGTACGTAGAAACAAAGAAAATTGTTGTGTAAATTTACATATAAAAACATATTGCCAAATAGAAAAAATTAAAGATGCAATTAAAAAATAATAAATAATAAATAAAATGGAAGATATACTTTTCTTTAGAAAATTCAGCTGAAATTAAATGCATCCAACTTCAACACTATTCAGTGGTGTCAAAATTCAAGGGTTTTTAGAGACGGAGACAGCATCTCCGTCACCAGTAGACATATTTGTATATAAGCTCAGCAAATTTCTGTTAATAATTTATTAATTAAATTCTGTATTCCGAAAAACAAAACGTTCTACGACCTATGTTCAAATTACCATTTTTTCTTTTTAAATTATTTTGTCACCAGATAAAGTTTGTGTGTAACTCCCAATACTTTGCAAAATTATATTTAAATAAAATTTCGAGGAATACTGACCAAGACCTTGATGTTTTTACACTACAGTTTCCATACATGTTGCTGTCAAGACTCAAGAAATTAAGGTGGTAGATTATGAACTATTCGGCAATAATTCAGATTTAGCACCATGTCATTTTCCACTTCTTTTTAACGGAGAACAGTTTAAAAACATTGATTGAATAATCAATTAAAACTAAAGGTGAACAGGCGATTGCCCGTATAAGTGGAAGAATTCAGCGAACGAATACGTAAGCGTTACATGTTACGGAAAATCTTTTGTTTAATATTCATAATATATGGAAATAAATATATAGATTTAATAGATTAAATATTTTTGTTACAAAGCGAGACAGATAGATGCTATATCTGGTTGACTTCATACCTTAAAGAAACACCTTACAGAAGTAATTAGAAATCTTCAGTAGAATATATTGTAACATGACAGGTAACCAAAGCAAAGTGTTTCCATCATGTCCAATGAAGTCACACTCTGCTTTGTCCTTTTCTCACAGGTAAACATTGATTTATGGAACTGAACACTTCTGTGCACTTGTTTGTCCTTGGGAATGTAAACATAAGCCCTTTTCTTATATCTACAATAGTAAAGGTCAAATTCTTTATCTAGTGCTCAGTTATAGATAAAGTAAGGATGCTTTAGTTTAACTATATTGGAAAAACGTAAGCGAGATATTATTAACGAAGATTATCTTAATTTAAGCTCATTAACAACAGAAATTATATTATGAAACTTTTGAATTTATGTTAAACTGCGACTGTTATTTAAGTTGACTGGTAACAAAAAAATTCAAAACTTCTTCGCAGTAAGTTTTTTTTATAAGATTTTCAAGGAAGGAAATGCATATAAAAATCAAACAAACTGCATTATTTTTGTTCCATCGGAATACCGAGTTCTTTAGTCAAAACTGGATCACCTTGTTATAAATCTTATTTACATATTTTTTGAGAATTTAAAAATGTTTCTGTAATAAAATTGTAGAAAAAAAATGTAAATTAATTATTAACGATTAATTGTATTTTATACTTTACAAATTTATAAAAGTGGAAAAACATTGTAAAAAAGTTAAAATCAAACGTCACTAAACAGGAACTTGTTGGACATCATTGTACTCAGAAAAAAGACGAAAGTTCGCAATAAAAAAATATTCAAATAGAGGAACAAACATGGCCTTGTGGAAGTGTTTCTATTTTCGTATAGTTTTTGAAGTAAATCCGGAAAGCGATAAAATGGAAATTTGAAAATTTCTCACTTTCCAAATCTAATAAAGATATTTCGATTTCTCTTCTAGAAATGAATACATGCCTATTAAATTAAACAATTTTGCTCCAATTTAACAATCTCTTTTATCTCTGGCAGATTCCAAGGTAACAATGTTACCATATCCAATTTTGAACATTTTATATCAACAGAAGTTGTCGGTTTATAGTGTCTTTTCAGTAGGAGTAACACAAATGGTACCGGTGAATCTATATGTTAGAAGAACACGTTTTGCATAAAAATTACCTTAGTAAAATGTTCACTTCATAGAAGATGTTCAATCAATGTTTCAAAAAAAAGAAAAAATGAAAAAGCGGCTGTAATTTGGAAAGCAAGGAAAAAATGTCAAATTTTATACAAAATAACATATCGCCTATGTTTAGAAAATTTCTACGTTTTGGAGGAGGTTGATATATGTAAGCATCTCTTAAGTTATACAGGGTGTTAATGATAAGTTTTGCCAAACTTTAATGGCGCACTCTACCGAAATAATCAACTTCCCTACGGAGAGACAGTTAATAGTTTCAAATATTTGTATGATTTTTCATGTAACTTCATTGGCAAAAAATATTTAGTAATAAAATTTGAAGGATGACATTTTTATAGTAAGGACTATTTTTTCATTGATAACTTATTCCAAAATACACTCCAGTGGCGTAGTTATTGGGGAGGCAGGGGATCTTTTTTGAAAAATTCGTACGCCCCTGGTTTTTTAAATAATTTTAAATGTTTTTAAAATCAACAATCAATTTGTGGCAATAAAATATTCTTGTAAAGTATTCGTAAAATTTGCTGGTCTTTAGAATATTGGGAAGTCAAATAAGAAGATACTTAAGTACCTACGTTGCTATTTATCATTTTCTATTGATTGCTAAATGTATAATAATATATTCAATACCTGATGTTTTTGAGAGATTTCAAAACACTATACAACGCCACTGTTTTGTGTATGGCAAAAAGTTTGTTATTTTTCATATAAGTAATTAAAAACAGATTTAAAAAATATATATGGTATTCAATTATACAAAAATATGGAATTAGCATATATAGATTTTACATACTGTAGAGCGAATGGCCAAATCGACGTTATCCAACAAGGAATACTTTTTCAAGCGTTCACCGTCGAGCTCGTGAAGCTGCATGCAAGAGAAAGACCTTTTCGTACAGTTCATTTGGAAGACAGAATTTTGGAATCTGTAGATGAAGACCCATCTACCAGTACCAGACAGATATCAACAGATTTGGGTGTATACATGTAATACAATCTGGAACGTCTTACGTACGCAGCAATTACGCCCATATCATGTCCAGTGAGTTCATGCGTTAAATGAAAATGACTATCAACCGAGGATTGAATTTTGTCAGTGGTTTTTACAACAATGCGAACAGCCTGATTTTCAGTTATTAATATTATTTACCGATGAAGTGAAATTTACAAGGGAAACCATTTCGAATTGTCATAATAACCACTAATGGGCGGATGAAAATTCGTATATTATTTCTAAACAGTTTTCTCTGAATGTTTGGGCAGGCATTGTAGGCGATTACTTGATTGGTCCTTATTTTTTACCCAGAACCCTCGATGGTAAAACTTATCAAAGGTTCCAAGATGAATTACCATAACTTCTAGAAGAAGTTCCATTAAGGTTACGTCAATTAGTGTGATATATGCATGATGGGGCGCCACCTTATTACAGACTTACCGTTAAACAGTTGCTGAATAATCAGTATCCTAATCACTGGATTGGTAGAGGAGGACCCATTGCTTGGCCAGCTCGTTCCCCCGACCTGAATCCCTTGGATTACTTTTTTGGGGGCTACTTGAAAACTATGGTATATCGTACTCCAGTTCCCAATGTAGAAGTACTTCGATAGCGCATTGTAGAGGGTTTCGCGTAAATGATAAAGTATTAACATATATACACACACATACAATACAACATTATAAGACTACAAAACTACAAAACTACAAAACAGAGTGCAAGCGTAAATGAGAATCAGCACCAACAAATCTAAGTATATTTATTTAAATAAAAGGATTTAAGAGAAACTTTAAATTTGTAAATCGACATTGATTTTAAAGGATTACTAACTTCGTTATACAATTTTGCTATATTATAGGAAAAGGATCGTTGGAAAAAAGATGTCTTATGTTTGGGTATGGATAATAGGCCTTTATTGCGTATATTAATATTGTAGACGTCCGTCCTAAATGTTATTTTATGATAAAGATATGGCGGAGTGGCTGTGGTAATTAATTTGTGATAAAAAGTAATAGCATGATAATCACGTCTATTTTTCATAGACATCCACTGCAAATTTTAAAAGCGTTGGAAATATGATTGTACTTTCTTATACCAGCTATGAATCTGACACAGGCATTCTGAACTCTCTGTATCCGAGCAGAGTCAACACTATCGATACATGAACCATAAAGAACATCGCAATAGTTGAATGACAAGACCATCGATTCACAGAGTAGAATTTTAATTTGTTTATTTAATAATCATCTCTCAAACTTTACCATTCAATCTTTTATGCCAGTGAAGTTACAGGAAAAATAATATAAATATTTGAAACTTTTAACGCCCTGTGTCTCTGTAGGGAAGCGTCCTATCAAAAATTTTTATAGGGCAAAAGTTGATTATTTTCATCGATAGAATACGCCATTAAAGTTGGGCAAAACTTATCATTAACACCCTGTATATTGCTACAACTTTCTTGTTTGGCAAAACTATTCAAAATTATATATCAGATAGCATGTATATTTTAAAACTTTTATCTTTTTACTTTAAAACTATCAGTTTATTAACAAAAAACAATGTGTAATTTGCGAGTGCTTCCTCTGATATGCTACTCAGTAATTTTGTTTTTTACAGTTGAGAAGAATATACCACCAGGCACACTCAAATCATCCAGTTCGCCAAAATAGTTTTTCCAAGTAGTAGAAAGATTTGGAGAAAGTGACATAGTACAGCCCCATCTCGAAGAAAATTAAATTAAACAGTTAAATTAGAAGGTCTCGAAGAAATCCACAAATTGGTAAGATTGATTGTTACGATCTTTTAAAAAATGTAGGAGGTACAGATTTGGAGAGTTTTAAGCAGTAGACCTTTTACAGAACACCCTGTGATTATATCTATAACAGAGGCGCACATAAAATAGTTAATGCGAAAGACACCACGACCCGAACCGAACGAGGTGATAATGTCCACGAAATTATAGCCGATGAATTTTACACTTCAATAAAACTCGTTTCCCACATCAGCCCTTTCGCCGGGAGATTACAATCGTGGGGGATTCCCCGCGGCCGTTCCCACTTATTGCCTCTCGTCCTCCGCTTCCTACTTTCTCCCCCGGATAAAGAGTTCCTAAAAGGGTTTATATTTCATAGAGAAACATAAATAATTCCTTATACCCTTGCCGTCGCCGCGATCGATGCCCGTACGTAGAATTTGCCGGTTGAGTTATGGAGTTGGGGTAGGTCAACGGCTAACTGAACAGGAAATACCCGCCTGTTGTTCGTCAAGCAACGCCGATGGATTTGGATGGAAACGGAGAGAGACCGTTTTGGCCGGTACGGCGGCGGAGGCACCGTGAGTTATGCGAAGCGGAAGTCGCCACTTTCACTCCTAATTGGTTTCTCGGTTTTTAAAGGTTATTTTGATTTTTATGGAGCTACTTCATACTGAGTTAGAGGAGTTTTATTGCTGATATATGGCGGCGCCGTTAACTAACACTTCACGTTAATTTGACAAAAACGTACTACTGAAAAACTAGGCACAAGCTCCACTGTTGTTACACTGTAAACTGTAAAACAATTGAACAAAATTGCACTCACAATCAGTTGCACTCAATAATGCCTGAATTTATGTCCATACCAACCCGAGTGAATAGAAGAAATTTTTTTCTTGAAACTAGTAGAAAACTTTAGTATTTTCAAAATATTGTATTTACTGTTATACCTAGTTGTATATTAGATTTATATACAGGGTGTCCCCAAAATTACGGAGAAATATTTCTACAGGGTGTATTATGTCGAAAAAGATTACTTTTTCTTTATATAAATGTGGGTAAAAATATTCTTCCTAAAGAAGTTATAGCCACTTAAAAGTACCACTCTGATGATGGTTTTTTCTAAATTATTCCGAAACCAGTTGAGATAAATTTATAAAATTTAGTAACTGGCTTAACTCTTACGGGCTCAGTCCGCTACTAAAACGAAATATACAAATCTCTCGGTTTCAAAAATACAGTACCTATGTATGTTTTCAGCCACGAAATTTGTATAATTCCAAATATTTCGAATTTTCAGAACCAAGAACGGCGGTGACAACATTTTTAACATTAAGGAGATGTTTCGCACGGTACTAGCTATGTCCTGTACAAATTTAGTTTCGTGCAACTCTCTCGGTTTCAAAAATACAATACCTATTTATGTTTTCAGCAACGAAATTTGAATAATTCCAAATATTTCGAATTTTCACAACCAAGAACGGCGGTAACAACATTTTTAGCATTAAGGTGATGTTTCGCATTGTATTAGCTATCTCCTGTACAAATTTAGTTTCGTACAACTCTCTCGGTTTCAAAAATACAATACCTATGTTCGTTTTCAGCCACGAAATTTGAATAATTCCAAATATTTCAAATTTTCACCAACAAGAACGGCGGTGACAACATTTTTAACATTCAGGCGATGTTTCTCATCGTATTAGCTATGTCCTGTACAAATTTAGTTTCATGCAACTCTCTCGGTTTTAAAAATACAATAAATATGTATGTTTTCAGCCACGAAATTTGAATAATTCCAATTATTTCGAATTTTCACAACCAAGAACGGCGGTGACAACATTTTTAATATTCAGGCGATGTTTCGCATTGTATTAGCTATGTCCTGTACAAATTTAGTTTCGTGCAATTCTCTCTTACCATAACTTTTTTATGCGTCGACTTTTTTAACTTTTAACTAAAAAGTATGAAATTCCAAAGCTTTTTAGTAAAAAAAAGGTACTCTTGGTTCATAATAAATTTTCTTTGGGGTTTTTACAGTGTCTTATTTGAAAGACATCTAAAATTTTAACATTATACCTACGACATCCAATCAACAAATTCTTGAAACGGCTTTTTGATATTTCAAAAAACTTACAAATAGTGCTATAAGTGTAGTGGTACCTAACCTTTGTATTTTTATAAAAACTGAACAACCTACAAAATAGGGCAAACGTAGGGTAACCTGCACAATAAATACAGAGAGCATATAACTTTTACCAAACAATAGATTTTGTTAATGGATATTTAACAATTCAGAAAAAATTAAAAATGGGGAAAAACTGTTTTCCGTTTTTTATTTCTGAGGCACAAAATTGGAAAAATTGGAAAAAATTTAAAAAATTTAGAAACAAATAACGCTTGAAACTATACTTATTAACCTGTAAAATATTTTAATAAAATTTGTATTTTCAGGAATCGCAGTGCCCTCAAATTTCAAATTAGTAGAGTACAAACTAAAATTAACAAAGGATAAATATATATTTTTTATTTAAAACAACAAAATTAAACAAAATCTTAATTACTTATGCGTAAACAATGAAAAGAACATTTAGTTTTCTATAATTAAAACAATTCAAAACAACATTTAAACTGGATTTTAACCAAATTTCAGTATAAAAGCAACCTAAAAGACCGAGCTCTGAAAAAAAAAACATTTTACAAATTCACTAAAATTTTGGGATTTCATGTCTAATGCTTCCAAAGCTCTTGTTTATTTTAACCATACTCAGACTCTTTATCAATAGTTGGATGATTTCTTAAATATTAAAGTAATTTTTAAATAGGTATTTTTTTTTAAATATATATCAAATAATATTACTGGCATACATAGTGGCTATAAACCTGTCTGTCCTAGATTTTAACCAAAGATCAATTTTTCCATTTTTTTTTTACTTCGTACGGATTTTCCACAGGAAATGTTCTTCGTAGTATTTTAATTTGAGCTTTTAGAAAAAATACTATAGAAGGTAAACCAACTTTATGGATTTAAAAAATTCATTTTTGAAAAACCAATTGAACTCAGTCACTATTATTATCATTATTACTACTTATTACTTACTATTATCACTTATTCACTATTTAATATGTACCTAAAATGATATGCACGGTATTAAAGAACAGCATATCAAAAATGAAAACATGTTTTCGTCCCAAGTTTAAAAACGCTACTATTTGCTTTGGTTTTTTTAAATACAAGGTGCTAAAATTTAATGCCTTTTATAAAATAGTTCTAAATTTATCTAACCGTATCATTTTTATAATTTGCTGTGTTTTGCCAAAATTATACTGATTTTTGGCAAATCGTTGTCCTCTGAAAGTTCACTTAAAATTTTGTTTAGCGTTGGTATTTCTTTTTTAAAATAAAATGAGTGTACTTTAATCACTAAACTTATCATTGAGGCCAATTTCTAGCCCTAGAATAATGGCGCGAGTCACTAAACACAAGCCGAATTTTACTCTACATCTGTCACAATACACTGGCTCCTGCCCTATGATGTATCCAGTAAAATATACTAATGTACACCCATTACCTGTTAGCATTAGTGTTACCCGATAATTACCTGAAACGAAATATTAGCACGCCCATGGCCGGTTCTTATCTCGGGGTATTTATTACTCTCTTTCATTTCCAAACAGAGTTTAGTATTTTAGTTAATTGTTAGGCAACTATCAGCAAATAGTACAGGAAAGTTAATTTTCTCGTACCACTTTTAATCTATATTTTATACACCCATTCAAACCAACTCACAAATGTGTTATTTAGTTAATATAACATTTATTGAACGTATTCACTACAATAAACGTTCATTATAAATGGCAAAAATAAGCAAAAAGGCTTATATATTCCTTGGTCCCAAAAAGCACCCCCTTCAAAATATGGTTTGCATAAAAAGTGTTTATATAAGATTATTAATGACATATCATTGACTGCGATTATTTTATTATCAATCGTCAGTTTCCAAAATTTTGTTAAATTTTGTCTACGAAATATAAATTGGTTTTCACTTTTCATAATGATAACATTAATAAATGTTAGGACGTTATAAATAAATACGCAAAAAATTTTATTTCTATTTTTAAGACAATATTTTTTACTTTATTTTTAGTAAGTCCATATTATTTTTTATATATTTACATTTTATTTTATAGATCTTACTTCAGAAATTCCAAATTAATGCAAAAGGATTTTCCGATTGTTTGGCATTGTCATCCCGTATATGACGTCACTGCGGGACCTAAATAAGCTCTTTCCATTTTACGACCCCTATATGGACTTGTATAAACTTGCGTCCACCCTTACTTTATAAATGGTGCGTTATTTTGCGCAAGAATTAACTAACTCAAAATTATGGCTAATGTGAATGGCCTTTGTAAAAACAACTAATATTTTTCAAACACTTTTTAAAATGGTGTAAAAATGAATAACGTGAAGATGAAATTGTAACAGTCAGCCAATAAAACTCAAGAAACTGGGTAAATTCATGTCTATAGTTATGCACTAATTGTAAGTTTAAGATATCTTGAAATACTTTGCAGATTTGCAAAAAAATATATCTACCGTCCCTCTCAAGAAAGGGCAAATCTTCTTTATTATCTATTTTCAGAAAAAAATTNTGTACCTAAAATGATATGCACGGTATTAAAGAACAGCATATCAAAAATGAAAACATGTTTTCGTCCCAAGTTTAAAAACGCTACTATTTGCTTTGGTTTTTTTAAATACAAGGTGCTAAAATTTAATGCCTTTTATAAAATAGTTCTAAATTTATCTACCCGTATCATCTTTATAATTTGCTGTGTTTTGTCAAAATAGTAAAAGCGATGCAAAAAAATCACCATAAAATTTCAATAATAGATAATACTTTTTTCTGAAATCGTTCGGGAATGTGTACTTTTTCGGCATTTCATACCCTAAAATACTGTATTCTATAAAGTCTGTTTAGAAATGAAAGAGAGTAATAAAAGCTCATTATGTATGCAAGTCGTAAATAAATGTAGTACTGGTGCTTATATTCAATATTTTTATATTATGTTTTATCGGTATAGATGAGGTGTACTTTTAACAAAATTTTGTGCGATCGGACTGTACTAAATTGTAGCAGGTAGCAAAATTTAATCCCCGACAATCCGTCTTTGTTTATGCCGCTTCAATTTCTCGGTCTATTTCTCTTATAAGTAAACAATATAAAAACAGCATTTCAAAACACGAGGCTACTTTAAGCATCATAACCGGGTTAAGAAGGTTTTTAGTAATTCAAATAAAATTATTCAATATTATTATCAAAATATTTATTTAAATTTAATNTTGTAAGTTTAAGATATCTTGAAATACTTTGCAGATTTGCAAAAAAATATATCTACCGTCCCTCTCAAGAAAGGGCAAATCTTCTTTATTATCTATTTTCAGAAAAAAAGTATATATAAAAAGGTACTTCTATTTTTTCGTACTATTCAAAGTAAAAAATATTTATTAGGATAAAAATTAAGAACACCTTGTGTAATTAAGAGGCTCTCAAGTGTAACTATATTTTATTCGAAGACGAATAATTTAGTTTTTAGTGTGTTTTTGAATTTCATTGAAGGATAAGCAAGAAGTAGGTACTTTGGATCAAAAATGCTTAAGTAAGTACTTAATATAGAAGAAAATAGAAGTTTATTGACCGCTCACATACATAAAAGTACTTTTTTTCAGTCATACAAGCACAAAAAAATACTAGGATAACATATAGGGTGTTAAAAAATAGTGTAAAATATTTCAGGAGGTAATAGTATGAACCAAAATAAACAGAAAAGTCTTAATAAACATGGGTCCGCAAAGTAACGGTTGCGGAGATATGGACCACTATTCGTTTTTCAAACATTTTATTTTATTAGGAATAAACCGACAAAGGAAGCTTTTAACAAACAAAAAACAAAGTTACAGAAGATGTTCAAAGTGCCCTCCGTCCATTTCCAAGCAGGCACGACATCTTCGTCTCAACGATATTCGAACTCTTTCGAAAACACCCTCCTTGGTTTGGATTTCTTGACACTTTTGATTAATCCGTAGCTGCAGCTCTTCCAGGCTATTTACAGGAGTACCATACACTAATGTCTTCAAATATCCCCAAACAAAGAAATCTAGAGGGTTCAGATCAGGCGATCTTGGAGGCCATAAAACAGGTCCGGCCCTTCCTACCCATCTATGTGGAAAAGTTTGGTGTAAATGCTCTCTAACGGCCATGGAAAAATGAGCTGGAGCACCATCATGCTGGAACCACATTTGTTGCCTCTGATTCAAAGGAATGTCTTCCAAAAACTCATACAGTGTGTTCTGCAGAAAGTTGAGGTAAGCAGCGCCTGTTAATCGGTTTGGTAAAACAACAGGACCTAGAAACCTGTCACCTACAATACCCATCCAAATGTTTAATGAAAAACGTGCCTGATGTCCAGATTCTATTAGAGCATGAGGATTTTCGTCGGCCCAAATATGCGTATTGTGAAAATTAAACACTCCATTTCTTGTGAACCCGGCCTCATCAGTAAAAAGAATGTTTGCAAGAAAACGAGGGTCTTCAGCATCATGACGTAGAAACCAGCGGCAAAAAACCAAACGTGCTTGATGATCATTTATTGGATTTAAGGCCTGTACTCGTTGCACATGGTATGGATAAAGCAGTTGCTCGTGAAGGATTCTCCAAACAAGAGGACCACTAATTCCTACCTCGGCTGATATTCTCCGCACACTCGTACCTGGATTCTGCTCTACCAGTGCTAGAATTTCTTCTTCTGCTCTAGGAGTGGATACCGACCTTGGTCTTCCGGATAAATGGCACTGTTTGCTCAAGGAACCGGTATCACGCAATCTTTGGTGAATTCTTCCAAACATGCGTTGTGAAGGAATCTGGCGATTTGGATAAGCGTCAACATAAAGACGTCGCGCTTCGGTAGCGTTCCCATTAGCACGACCATACATGCATGTCTGTTATTTCTGCGTTAGAGTAACCAGCCATAGCGAAAGAAAACTTGTGCACTAAACATCAACCAACTATTATAATAAAATACACAACGTTTCTGCAAAATAAAAAAGGGGCTAAAAAACAAACAAAACAAAGTTGCTCTCAAATAACATTATCATGAAAACTAAGATATCAACAATCCAAGAACATGTGGTTATAGAGGAGGTTATGCGCAAAGCAATCCTGTTATTTTCTGAACAGACCTCGTACAAACAATAAAAAAATATATAGAGAGATACTTTTTCTCAGGGGCAACAAAAAAAATCTTAATTTTCTCAATACCGCTGTGAAATTGTAGAATTCTAACTACAAGAGTCTTGGATTTTTGAATAAATTCGAACCCAGATTAAGTTTCAAGAAATAATTGATCGTCGAAAATAATCCTGTTTAAATTAAATATGTGCTATTATTACATTCAGCAAAGTACAGTTAAATCAAGGTGCGAATTTAGATTTTTTTCATGTATGTAAGTCATATAGTGTACTCCAGTTTTTGAAACGGTAAGGAAATGTTTCTGACGGATGTTATTAATTGAAAAGGGGACAGAATAAGCCGTGGCCAAGCCACGTTAGGCAACTGACCTTTCAATAAACGTTAAATGTAAACAGATCTATTTATTTGTACGTCTCATCATTTACAAATCGGTTATGACTTAACGTAGTATAAACAACCAGAGGCAGACACAATTTCAGACCTCGATAAGAGGTTATTATAGCCACGTATACTGCAAAATACACATACAACTTTACGATATTTTATCTACATTATTCATTATCGGACCCAATATAAGTACGCGTATTTTTAAATAACGTTTAGTAGAAGTGGCCTCGCTGTAGACATAGATACGGGAAATAAACTAAAAATATTTCATCGTCTCTGCCTCGTGAAGTACTTTTTTATAGATAATAAAGTTTTACTAGGTACAGAAAAGAATTTATATTTTAATTCTTTGACCACAACAGGATTATGAATATACTAGTAGTATGCAGTAGCAAGCGTTTCATCTATTTATAAAACTTATTTTTATCTATAAGCAGCCTTATACAATTAAAAAGATTTATGAATTAATTTATGAAGAAATGATGAATTCATTGAAAATATTGTGAGTGTAGTTACATTTTTTATTGTAACTACTCAGTAAGGTCAATTTTGAATGTTAAAATTTGTTTGATACCAGCCTCTAAGAATTGAGGTTATTTGCTATACCTACCACTGTAGATAAGATTGAAAATGATAAGGGAACAAACCCAAAACAGTTTATACGGGTACTGTTTTTTATTTTATTGCTTTTTATTGCTGCAGCGACATTCATGGGTAAGACTTTAATTACAGTTACAGTGAAGAAAAAAAATTAAACTGTCAAAAGTAACTGACACAAAAGTCAGAATACGTTAACAACTTTTTAAACTACGCGATATAAAGTGATGTGTTTTTTGTGTTTCGTTGTATATGCTTTTTTCAATGTGAGATTTTTGGTTAAACAAAACTATTTGTATACAGTGATGACGCGTGGGTTGGAACAAATTCATTTAAATTTCATGGGTTTGATTTTTGGAAAAACTCTTGGACGCATATTTTTTGCTATGTATTTTCTTTTCCTGTGTGGTCAACAATTTGAACATTTAATTGGATTTGCTGTTCTGTTTAATAAATAAATAAATAAATAAATAAATCGTTAATTTCTCAATAACTCTAGAGTTTAAGTATAGGACATGGTATATGAAACATACTTAGAATTCGGTGCAGAATTCAAAAAAGAAAAAAAATAAGTATTTCCATTTGAAAAAATGAAGCTGATTGTCGTAACTTATTTTTGGGCAACCTGTATACATGAATTTACTATCAGAAAAACTGCAGTCAAAAATAAAAATCGAAGTGTCCAAGCGTTTTTCCAAAAAACAAACCCTTGAATTTTAAATAAATTTGTTCCGACCCATGCGTCCCCACTTTATAAAAATACTGACTGATCCCGTTGGCACAAGGGTTTATTTCATTTTTTAAATTATTTTTGTGAGCGAAAATAATGGTACTTTGCTTACATCATTTTTCATTTAAGCGCCTCAAGAAAAGGATATTAGAATTAGAATAAAAAAATATATTGATATCTTTATTATTATTATAGGGTAATGGCACCAGTAATTAGGTGTTATTTAAGAGTTTAGTGCTTTTAATAATTGTGAACAATATATTTAAAAAACTAAGAGAGTTGATAGGCTCCCGACAAATGACAAATCTAGTTATAACGGGATATTAATTTAATAAATATATCGGATTCTTAAGTACATGGCAGTTTCTCGACATATTGCATATTTAAATATTTCTCTTATTGACTAGTTATTGACATGTGGTTTGTGAGGTACTGCAGCAATAAAGGGATTAGTATATTTTTCTTTTAGAACAATACAGTACTAAGTAATAAAGGGGGATAGAATTGTGGTATCTTCTATTTAACGTTTTCTTAAAAGGTTTAAGTCTGTGGATTACTTAGCTACGTCTGAAGTCCCATAGGGATCTATTCTCGGGCCCCTATTGTTCAACGTTTTTATCAATGCTATAACCAATTGTTTAGTTATTAATTATCTGATGACCTGAAAATATTATCAACCATTGAGAACATCGACGATTGTATACGTCTTCAAAATAATTTGATTCAAAGTGATAACCGGTGTCAATTGAGTGAATGCTGAGAAGTGTAACATATCAAAAATAATATTTGACTCTAATTTTAGCGGTTACTTTAACTCGACCTAACACTTTTTGCGATCTTGGTGTTATTCTTTATAAGTTATCTTTCAATTCACCCCATTGAAAAAATTATATCTGCAGCATGTAAGTCATAATTTTATGAAACAATATGACTATGATCAGAAATAGTAAAGTTTTTGTCCAAATGAACACGCTAAAACCTTTGTATTTTTCTTTTATTAGATTTAATCTTGGATATGCTGCACCCTTTCGATCTCTTCAGTAAAATTCATTTGTACAGAATATCGAAGCAGTACAAAGAAAATTTGTTAAATTTCTAAATTTTAAAATAGGTGGTAACTTTCCACCTATTAGTTTTCCATAATTTGATTTATTAGGTCGACATTCGTTTAAGGCGTTAGTACCCCTATGTACTATTCTTATTTAAAATTTTGAATAACCACATTGACAGCCTGATCTTTTGCGTCAGCTTAATTATTACGTTTCGAGGATCAGTTCAAGAGAGGAGAGGGAAACAACTTTTATATTTCTACGCCACAAAACGTTATCAAAATAAGATCACTGTATTTTAGCTGATGAGTTTGTATACTATTTCTTTTTAACTATTGATACTCTCTTTTTATATTAATAAACAAAATAGTTTTATGCACTTTTTTTATTATACTTTTATCCATTGTAGTTTTTTTCTCTTTTAATGTTTCTTCTGTAACTTTTCTTTCTCTTTACCCTCCTGTTCTGTATTTGGGTTTTTACACCAGTATATAAATAAATAAATAAATAAATACATATTTATTATACCGGGTGTCCCGTTCATGTTTAAAAAAAAACGTGTGTGCAAGTTCCATTTCGAGAAAAATTAAATTTGATAGAAGGAAATGGGGGACAATTTCAGTATCTACTGTAGTATTTCGAGTTTGCACATTTATTTAATTGCACAGCAATTGTTCTGTATGTCTCCGAGTCTGTGTCCTAATAGTTTTCTGTTTTTATCATTTTTTTTAACATTCATGTCCATCAACAATTCAGTCCATTCAACAATTATTTCTTTTAGTAATGGTACATGCTACCGAATTTCGACAAGTATACCTTTCTTTTGTAGTATCCTTTAGAGTTTACAGAACCGTTTAGAAATGTAATAAATTTTGACTTTTAACATATTTTTTCTTCGATTGTACCCCTTCAGTTACCTGTATCGACGACACAGCTTTTCAGAAAGAAACCGTTTGCATATTATTCGTTGTTGTTTACTCATGTACAAATTTTGACATTTTTATCTTTAGCCGATTTAAAGATAATAATAATTAAGGAAAACCATTTGGAAAGTAACAACTTCAACACACAGTATATCGAAAACAGGGTGTCTAAGAAAAGAATGTTACATGGACTACCCCTATTATTTTCCCATGAGAAATTTGCACACAAGTTTTTTTGAAACATGAACGGGGCACCCTGTATATCAGAAACATAAATTAAAAGAAATTGGCAACGTATTCTTAATTGTGATATCCCTTATAAATTACTAGATATCACATAAAATTGGTTGATATTTCGCTTAAATTTAAATATGAGCTACATTTTCCAACAAAATACAACATAAAATTATAAAAAAACATATGCTGACTAAAAATTAGTATTCGATATACCATGACAGTTACTGCATCCAGTAATTGACAACCATTTTAATAATTTGATATAATTGTACCCAACACAAAACTAATTGAAACTCATCTAAACTAATAAATAATGACCAGAACTAGAAACAAAAATATTAGTCCTCTATAACTAAAAAAAAAAACGAGCTCAAAAACGTACGTTAATTTGCAAATTAGTTTTTTATTCCATTTCCCTGTACTTTTGTACATGACTAAGTCCGAGTACATAGGTATTTGATGCTTCTGAATCCCCTGATTCCAGAAAAACACGCTCTTGGTGATCTTGAACATATTATCACTTAAAAATGGAAATGTCTGATGATTTTGTTATTAAAGTAATTTTTAAACTTTATTCTTTTAAATATATAATAAATTTATGCAGAGCTGTCATAAATAATTACAAGCTATGTGACCAGTAATCTTGTTTAGAACAGTAATTTTATTTTCTTAACGTTGGCAATTAAATTTCGGTAAAATTAAAATAGTAAGATCAAGACTATATTAAAACACAAAATTCTGTTTCACAGGTTGGTGATTGGTGTAATTCTTATTAACCAATCTAATGGTTTGTCATTGTTCATTGTAAACGATTCATAAATATTGCTGACATTATGATATAGAGATTTTTAGTTGACAGTACCAACCGTGCAATATTGGGTTGCCTAAACTCGGCAGTCACGTGGCTTGTAATTATTTATGAAGGCTCTGTATTAGCGAAGTAGCTACTGTCTTTTATATCCTGAATTGTAACAAGTAAAATTTTCAGATTACATCAACGAAGAAGGAAACGCTAACCACCTGTTTACTTTTTGCCAGCTTTTCCGTGTGGCAGTACGAACTCCTCGACGAGCGTATATTGGTTCGCTCTGTACGTTCCCAGTGAAAGCGTAGGTAGGCACATAAATTGTATTGACAAAACAGTAGCCCAATCCACCCCGCATTCGTCCTAATGAACGTAACGCCGTAAAACCTTTCACTCCGTGCACATTCCCAGTATTGACCCCTCAGGGAGCCACGCAGAAACCCCTTGGCGTCGGCACACTTAATGACGGCGGCCGCCCGGCCTTACCCCCGATCACGAAAACGGCCGCTGCTCGGGCCTCTCTCTGCCTGCATGACTAATTCCTGGAAAATTTCGCGCGGCCGGCGATGTAGTCTCTTGGCGCGACTGTACCGACCGCCGCCGCCGCCATCAAGGCAGGCAGCAGGCAGCAGGCAAAAGCGTCTCAACGACCCTCCGGTGGTGTCCTTGGACCGTTCGGGGTACCTGATCGGCCGCGCAATTGCACCCTAACAGCGGGACGCCGGCTAAGTCCGTCACGGTGTTGCTCGCAGCCTCCCCGGAAGCGCTGTACAGGGCGCGCAAAATTTAGACGGGAAGACAATGGCAACGGGGTGCACCCGAAGGTCACTCGAATGGTACAGCTGCGCACAAAGAAAATTTCCAACCTAAACCAAGTAATTTATGTGGTTTAGTGTAATATTTGTGGGGTATTTTGCCACCTGTGATTTTTTTTTTTTTTAATAATTAAATAAACGCTTGGCACCAAAAAGATAAATCATTTTTATATAAATAGTTTTGCCAAAGCAAAAATCTCACTAAAAAAAGTGAACAAATAGAAGATACAAAATACACATTATACAGCATGGATCATAATTAGGCGTAAAAAAATTAACCGAAGCTCGTTGCGCCAAAACAAAATAATTGTAGGCCAATCAATAAAGGTTTTGTTTATGACAAAAATACTAGTAGGAAACGCACTGTGCCATCATATAAAAGACAGTCTGTAGATATATGCCTGTATGTTTCCTACTTCAATTTACTATTAATTAATTTTTTATAAACATTTTTACGCAAAAAACGCATTTTTTTTAATTTTTTGATTATAAAACCTAAACTAAGGAAGCAATCTGAATGCTATACCGAGACAATTTGTAGAGAATCGAAATACGAATAAAACGAGAGGTCGATCGATCCGATCAGATAATTAGAAACGAAAAAAACATGGAAAAATCGGAAAATTTATCTTTTTTAAAAAATCCATTACTCCGCCATTTTTTAAGTTGTAGAGCTGACCCTGTGCACAAAAGTAGTGAATTATATGTACTTTAAGTGCGTACAAAGTAGGTGCTGTCGGACCATTAGTTTTGGCACAATTGCAATTTGAATTTTTTGGTGCATTCTTTTCCTAAGTTTCTGTATGCATTGTACGAGTAGGTGGTCCGATTTTAATTTTTCAGCCGGATTTTGGAAGTAAAAGTATAATACTACAAAACGTATTCTAATTTTCCGTTAAAATGAGTGCAAAATAGGTGAAAAATTCCTCCAAAAATGCTATAAATTGCTCCAAAATGGCCGAGCGCGCGTACACGGTCGAGTAGTGGGGAAAGGTCGGCAGTGGACATACAGGGTGTTTCAGAAAGGCCTCCCGTAAATACAGGGGGTGATAGTACGACAAAAAATAAGATTTTTTTTATCTTATGAACTATATATCTATCTCCTCTTGTTTTCGAGATACAGAGCGATAAAATAAAGTATTTTTTATGAAATTTGGAATTCCGGGCCAAATACGCTGGTCTAATTATTTTTTGGATATTTCATAGATGGTGCTAGTTATGCTATATTCCTTTTACATTTTAAGTTTTAATTTTTTTAAGGTTAGGTTTTTTACCATTCGATCTCTAATTTCTAATGTACAATTTTATTTTCTAAAAATAATGTACTCTTGTTAGATCTTCCTAATGTGGACGGTTTTCGAGAAAAATGGCTTATAATTGAAATCTTACAATATTACGGTGTATAAAATAAGAGACTTTTTTCATTAACAATGCATACATTCTATAGTAATATTTTAAACTCTAATTAACCTTGTATCGACATTTTAGTGATTGTTGGTGACTGTAGTTAGTAATGGCTAATTAAATGACTATACAAATTAATAAAAAGGTAATACTGCTCCTGTTTATAAATAATTATAATTCTGTTTATAGGCGAGGTCCTTGATTCTTCCCCATAAAAAGAATTTTAGTAGGGCTAGATCAGGCTATCGTGGTGGCCAGTGAATCGTCTCTCATTGGTCTAATTTGTATTTCTAAAATTTGTAAATTCAATTGGGACGTCAACATAACATCAAAATATACAGGATGTTTAGGAAATGTAGGTATATAAAAATATATAGGCGGTGGTGGACCAAAAAATTGGACGATTTTTCCTGTAGATTTATAGAACTAGTACCTATATATTTTGAGATAAAGGGCGTCAAAAATATTTTTTGTTTAAATTAAATTTTAGCACAGGGCACCTAAGTTCAACACATTACTGATATGTATTAGTTTTTAACCACTATCTAGATATCGTTAGCTACGATCTCTTTCAGTAATATTTTATTTCCGAGATAAATTTATTAACGTTAGGTTTCTGCATCGTATACTCAAAATTTTCAAACATTTAAATAAAATCTTACTTTTTTCACAAAAATCACACTTTGACAGTTAGTAGTATATTCGTCCTTTCAATAAAAATCATCGGCAGCCTATTTAGCTATTGAATTATTGAATTAGCGAAATAGAATAACCATGCCTGTTTAGCAATTTTTACTGTTATGAGATCACTGACAATTTAAAATAATTTAATATTATCAATTAACAGGTTAAATTCCCCGCAAAATAAAATAAGACATCAGTGAGGTTGGCAGAGCTGACCATTAAAAATAAATATTTTATTTTCTATACAGGAAAGAACCTTACTCCTGGGATTATTATTTATTTTTCAGGGTAAATTTATAGCATACTTAATAGTTCTACGAAACAATTAAATTATGAACAAATTATTTTCAACGTCTAATTTATTGAAAATGTTTTCATTGCAAATACGATGTGAAATAATAACTTGAAAATAAATTTTATACGAATTTCAAATAATATAAAATATACAGGGAGTTACAAATTAGTAGGTCAACCCGTTAACCACATATTCCTTGGATGAATATAATGGGAGTTGCAGTACCCATGGACCCCCTATTTTTTTTTTTAGGACGTCTATGCTTACCCAATACTTTTTTTTAGATAAAGCAACGTTTTATTTTATTTTTTTTCACTCTTGTAAGATTTTTATTTGGAGCCTCGTTTACGAAATATTGATTTTTTTTGGATACGACCTATTAATTTGTAACACCTTGTCTATGCCATTAAAAAACCATAATTTTGTGTTGTAATTGAAAAACTGGAAGTTACCGAAAAATACCACATACGCTAGTGGATTTTACGCAAAAAACTTGTGTATTAAATTTCTTTACAAAAATAATAAATTCCTATAAACAAAAAAATTATAGAAAGAAAATCAGTTATCGACATTGGGTGATATTTTAATTACTCTTTTTCAGGAATAGGAGAAAAGTCTGCAAACCTTGTATAGGGTGACTCAGAACTACTGGTTGGCCGCCATTACAGTAAAAATAAAAAAAGCAAATAGGAAATTGCAAGCGGGAATCTTTATGGTTTGATGACATAAGTATTTGACTTAAAAGTTCATCTTCTCAATTGAGAGAACAAAATTTTTAGACAACATTTATTCAAAAAAATTTTCGATATCTCTTTCCGTTCAAAAGATATAAAAGAATACGCATAGAAAAAAGTACATACCAGAAATTATATAAATATTGAAAGTGCCTTGTTTTCCAGAGCAACACTGACAAAATCAGTAGAGATTTACTAGTGCTTATTTTCTCTATACATATCGCCTTCTATCTTTGCAAAAGGAAGAGCTGCTAAAAAACTTATTTATTGAAAATTACTTAGAAAAAGACAGAGGCGATGTAAAAAAATATTTACGAAACTGGGAAAAAGAATTTCGTTGATGTCACAGTCCTTAGAGCGGTTAACTTAGCAGGATGGAAATTTGAGTTAAATATTTAGTTGAAACATAGACGCAATGTCGGAAAGGCAATGACATTGGGACATATCCAAAAATTACTTATGCGGTACAGCTGTGGACGATAAAATGTTTCCAACCTAAGCCACTTACTGTCCTTTTTAAAATAAGACATTTTCTTACTGTTAAACTCGTTTGTACGTTTTAGATGGCCGTCCTTTTTTCTATTCAAGTGCACATATAAAAAAGATATTTCAAAGGAAAATATAGTACACAGAACGAAAAAGTGCTATAGATGTGAGTAGTTATTTTTGTGAAGTATCGCTCCTGTATGTAAAAACAGTTTTTTGCGAGTAAAAAAATTCAGGAACGTAAAAACGATTTCTCTTCTGTGTATCAAAAAAATATTTTTTCGAAAAATGCTCCGAAATATTGTTACAATTGGCGAAAAGGGGAGTGAAAGAGTGAAAACATCGACGTTTACAATAAATTAATGTTCAAATGTATACTGCCGCAGTTTAGAACATTAAAAATGTTTCTACAAACATGTGTCACAATTATTTAAATACCTCTTAAGGTGTTTGTCTTCTTTTTTAGCATCTAATTCTAAGTAAAATGTAGAAATATGAAGATCTTATCTATCGCTGTTATTTTCACGTATTGGTATTTGTCAAGGGTAATGTTGTAACAAGAATACAAGATATTTCTTGAAAATATTACGTTATTCAACAATTTCAATATGCCAGATATGTATTTTTGTATTAATAATAAACTAGTTATAAAAGATAAAGGTAAAAGAAAATCCTAAAGTTTTAGGTGACTCTCAGAAGTCTGTAACTTGAACTAAAAATGGTAGTATATCAATAAAAAAAAGCAAATTGAAGCTTGAAGTTTGTAATTACAAGATAAAAGTCAGGAATTCACATTTAAGAAATCATAAGAAGTCCAGGGGAAAATTTTCAAAATTTTTGCTCCCCTCTCAAAAGATCCACGAGCTTCGATAATTGTTTTGGCAATCCCACCTGTCAACTCTTTTAGTTCAATTCACCTTCTTAATCTGAGCTATTCAAGAGTATTGTACGATTATTTGTCGCCCAGTTATCGTCGTTCAAAGCGAAAAGGACCTTTTCGGTTTTGATAATTCGGGAACTAATTAATGATCATACAGAAAATGTAAACAGCGTTTTGAAAATTACTTCAAAGTATCTTATCTACAAGACGTTCTTCTTTTTGAGTTAGTTAGAAACAAACTGTTTTCGTTTCCTAATTAAAGCTCGTGGAAAAGGTTTGTGCACTAGAGAGCTCGATAAGTATTAACGGAAGATTTGCGGAAGAAAATACAGCGATTAATTGGGGAGGTATGCAACTTTTTGCCGTGGTAAAAAAGGACAATTTTTTGCTGATTGTGCAGTATTGTGAATATAGTAAAAAAATTATATACAGCGTGACTCATTTGTTTTTAAGGTCACCCTGTAAATTTTTTATTTATTGTGCGATTTTAACCGGATTTTTTTTTAAGATATAGCTACCTAGAGCTTGATGAAGTGTGCGTTGTGAAGGGAAATTAGCGTAATCCCCAAAATCCAAGACGTACTACGTCCGTTTTTAGGAGTAAAGTAGTTTTAGGAGAAGTATTTCATATTAGGGATTTTTTGAGAAAAAATATATTTACGCCACTGGATTCACGACCCCTCAAAATGGACCAATACCAAATTTTATCATACATTTTTAAATAATAACGAATTTGTAGCCAAATAAAAAAATCACGTCTTTACTTTTTTTTTCATTAATTTATTGTTAATATCAAGTTGTCCACGAAGCAAAACAAAAAAAAGTGAAATTAATTAAACTAGTAATGTGGTATTATAATAATTAATTATTAATAATCTTAGTTTTGACCAATTTAAAAATAATTAATTATATTTTTGTCACTTCTATGAATCCGTGGCCTTGATTTATAAACTTTTTGTTTCATTAAACTCCAAAGAAAAAATCTAATGGCGTCAAATCCGGGGATCTCGGCGGTAACTCAATTAAAAGACCATTTCGTCCTATCCAACAATTCTCAAAATGTTCGTTAACCATGATCTCACCGCAGCAGCGTTAGGAATAGGGCTACCATGTTATCGAAACTTTAAATTAAGGAAATTTCTTAAAGGCCTTGCCTTCGAAATTCATTAGTAAGAAAAATCTATTCGCATTCGAATTTCCGTCGAAAAAGGAATGGACCAATTGTTCTATTATTTAGTATTCCACACCAAACGTCAACTTTTTGCGAATACTGCCTCTTTGCGTTTATGACTTGAAAATATTTAATGCGACAATGTCACTAACAGACTGACACTACTGACAGTGTTGACAGAGCATCTTCTTTCTCCAATTTTTTCCTTTACGCAATCATCTACACATAATTTCATTACAAGGTGCCCCTTATGACGTCACAGCCGTTTTGAAATATTATAAAAAAATCAGTTTTAAATAATTATTTTAAAATTGTTCCAACGCATTTCTCAATCTCCAATTGTGCATACACACTAATTAGTACGTGTAGAATCATATTATTCAGTTTTTGAAATTTGGTCAACAACCTTATTGTGGATTCTCAGCTGACCAATGACGACAATTTTGGAACGAAACTACCCCAATTGTAGTAAATGTGGCTTCAACACTAAATAAAATTTCACTTAAAAATTTAAGATTATTTAAATATTCTCCCTGTAGCTAATAACGGAACTCTAAACGTCTTTCTTCATCTCCCAATTCCAAAATATGGACAAATTTTGGTTTAAAAGCTTATATTTTATTTTTTGCCAGGCACCTTCCGATACTTTCTCTAGGGATATTAAGATCTGAACCCGCCACGGGGATTATTATTAAAATATTGTAAAATTTGGTTATTATTTCTCAAAATTCTACGTCTATTATGTCTAGTTTTAAGTACATTTTTTGAAAATTCTATTGCAGCATTTCTTGCCGAACGCACATTATCGCCAACAAGTCGTACAATTTCTATTTGTATATTTTCCATGGTTATTAACACGAGATAAACTAATACACCACTAATTTGTCACTTTTGACAATTAGCAAACTACCTCATTTTTTGTTTAGCTTCATGGACAACTTGATATCAACAATAAATTAATGAAAAAATCGTTATTATTTTGATAAAATTTGGTATTGACCCGTTTTGGGGGGTCGTAAATCCAGTAGCGTAAATATATTTTTGCTCAGAAAATCCCTAATATGAAATATTTCAATTTTATTCCTAAAAACGGACCCAGTACGCCTTGGATTTTGTGGGATAAAACTCTAATAATGTTTTATTTTAATGCGTGGTGGTAATAGTTTAAATAACTAGATGAATTTCACAGGGTCTAACGACACTTACAGTGTGCGATAATTCAATAAACAAAGAAATCTAAATAAAAAATTTAGATAGATTTGGAACGAATACACTGAAGATGAATTTTTCGAGACAAAACGTCTGAATCTGGTTAGGGCTGAGGCAGTACAGTATTGGGGGTCATGAAGGCTTGCAAAAAAATGTAATACAATTTCAAGGATCGTATTTAAAAAAATGAAGTCCTGGAGAGACGCAAAGTTACATATAAAAATTGATTATGCCATTCGATAGAGGCCAAAAAGTGGCCACGAGAAAGTGTTCTTCGTTTTTCAATATCTTTTCAAACAAGACTGAAAATAAACAAAAACCGATTTTCAAAATTTCGGTTTTTTCAAATATTTCGAAAACTAATAATGTTAGCCTTGATTTTTTAGAGGCATAATGTTGGTCCCTTGATTACGCAACTTTGCCCCCATTTAAGCTACTTTGTAGCTCTTACCATTTCTGAGATCCCTGTAGTGAGAAGCGAATTTGTAACAGCCTGTATATTGGATTAAAAAAAAACAGCGAAATAGATAAAGTACGGTGGAGTAGTATCAACAGACTAACTGTAAAATTCATTCATTTGTAAAGCTCAATAAAATATGAACAGACTTCAAAAAACGGTTCAAGTTGGATGCGGTTATTTATTGCGACGACCCACACGGCTGTTACGTTCCTCTGGAATTGCGGAGCGACGGCACAGTTCCCGTCCCATCGGGAAGGCCGAAACCGTGAAGGCCCATTTAAGCAGTAGGTACGGCCATAAAACCATAAAGCGTTTCTTCGTTAAACTGCACCGCGCTCACAGCCGGGACCCCGAGGGGTTAACGCACCACCGCTGCCAGCGCAAACACAATGGAATTAAAGGATCCTCCGGCCGGCCGAACTTCGGATTTCACCATCTGATCCGACCAATTGTCGCCGGGGCGCGGTGGTACCGCGGCGGATCGCAAACAGAAAGGAAGAAGGGCGCAAGCTGCACCCCGTCCCGGCTTAGCCGGTGTCCCGCTGTTGAGGCAATCTGGAGACCACTTGACCGCTTTTCTTAGAAGAATTCGTCTGTTCCAGTCCCTTCCATACCGTGACTAAGAGGCGTTTTTTGCTACGTGCTGTAGAAACTACAATCTGCGTTGGTGATAGCCGGGTGGATACTTGTCACTTTTTGAAGGTGTCTATTTTTTATTACCCTTTACTTCCTTGCAATAAAGGAATAAAAGCTTTTATGAATTTTTTTACAGATTTAAGTGGTGATCTATTTTTAGGGGTAAATATCTCGTGTTTGCCAGAATACTAATAGTCCAATTAAATGGGCTTTAAACCGCAATTTTGGTCAACTTGCCTGAATTTTTTATATAAATTAGTTTGAGGTATATGTATAATAACAATAAGTGACAGTAATTTTTTCTCAACCCTCGGCCAGGGGTGAAAAAAGATAAAATAAAGGGGTTTTTCAAGATAACTCAAAAGGGGTAAGAGCTAGAAAAAAAGTAAAGCATAAAACTACTATTAAAATTAACAGAGTTAGGCAAACTAGAAGTTAAGGGATGATTTCAGAAATTTAAAAAACTATAAAAAGCCGAAAGATGAATGAATTTTATAATTTGTTTTTTTCAATCTACTCTAAAAATGTAAACTATCTTTTCAGAGAAATAAATATATTTTTTAATTTTTAATGAAAATTATACAGGGTGAGTCATTAATAATGGTAAACAGCTTAATGGCATATTGTTTACGTCAAAATATAGTGATTGAGCCAATCATGCCTTAATCAATTATTTTTCGTTCTACAGGGGTATTAAAGTTGAAAAAATATTTTCCTTTTTTATCATATTTTAAGTATGTATGGACCGATTGTTTTGAAAATTTGTAGTTTTACGTTTTTTGAGGAGGCAAATACGAATATGCAAACAGTGTTGGGGTCACGTCTAGAGGGCGCTAGTTATACTGCCCTATCAATATAAAAATCTGTCTTAACTCTTTGTGTTTTACAATTTTGAATTTTTTAACTACAAATTATTGAACTACGTTCAATTCTAAATAAAAAAAGGTGTACTAGTTACAAATCCATAAACCAAACCTTTTTGGAGTTACAGACTTTTTAAGTTTTTGAGATTCGGCGGGAATTAAATTAGAAAATTAGCAGGTCCTAAGATACCAAGCCTGAATTAAAAATTAAGACAAACATTACAGCAATTAAAGATTTTATTATGCATATCTTAACAAATTATTAACTAGCAGCAACTTCAATGCACTTTCTTAGCCTTTTTAAGATATGCTCTTCTCTAAAAAATAACGACAAGAAAAAAACTACTTCTTAATCAAATTGAGTAGGAAACAATATGGTATTGTAGTGATAGCTGTCAATTTATTATGTCCATGCCTACTACTTTGGAAAAAATAATTTTCTAATTTAATTCCCATCGAATCTCAAAAATTTAAAATGTCTGTATCTCTAAAACAGTTGAGTTTATCGATTTGTAACAAATACACCTTTTTGATTTATGATTCAACGTAGTTCAACAATTTCTAGTTAAAAAATTCAAAATTGTAAAATATAAAAAGTTAGACATATTTTTACATTGACAGGACAGTACAACTATTTTCGTATTTGCCACCTCAAAAAACGTAAAACTACAAATTTTCAAAACAAACAACAACATACATACTTAAAATATAGATAAAAAAAAATATTTTTTCAACTTTAACACCCTGCAGAACGAAAATGAGCAACAATTGATTATGGCATGTTTGGCTCCATCGCTATATTTTGACGTTAACAAACTGTCATTAAACTGTGTACCATTTTTAATGACTGTATATCTGTTCGCTTTCAAGACATTAAAAAATATCATTACATTTTTGGAGTTCTTAACACCTTGTATTTCGAAAACGAAGCCTTTCCAGCCGTATGTTTATATTTATTTTTTTACTTATTTTTACCTGAAGATCATGCCCTCAAAAATTGTCTAGTTTATCCTCAAACACCCTGTATAGAGGGTGGAAACAAATAAGTGCGAAAATATTCAATGGGTTCCCTGTAGTAGTTCAGTTCCAAGCGAGCAGCCGAACTGTGCGGACGTAGTTTGTGCAGTGCAGCAGTGAGTGTCAGTGCGAGGAACAGTGAAGTGGGAGCCCCACAAAACCTGTCTTTTACAAGACAAGTAATATTCTGCCTTTATTAAGGCAATCTATAGAAAGAATTCGGCAATTTTATATTGCAAAATTTCTACTAACGACCGACGTTATCTCAGCCTAGGCAGAGAGACCGCCGGCATTTATTTTTCAGATTCGGGTGCCGGGGAGGAGGGCACTATGTCGAGATCTCCGACCCCCATGGAGAGCGACCGCTCGAGTGGCAGCGAAGCCGGCGACAGCAGGCCTAGCACCCCCGGGTCGGTCGTGGAGACAACTAGCCGTGAGAGTGAGCTGGCAGCAGAGAATGCCAGACTACGGCAAATGATCGACGACCTCAGAGATGAGCTGAGGCAACAGAGGAAGGCGTTCGACGACCTTGAAAAGAGGTCTCGAGAACAGCACGCCGAGCTGTTAAACGCCCTCAAGGGACAACAGACCCCAAAAGGGGTAAAGCGAGGTAAGCCAGGGACCTCGTCGGGTTCCGAGGAGGAGCCCTGCAAGGCTAAAAAGAAGCCAGCAAAAGAGAACGAAGCACCTGTCCCCGAACAGGCGAAGGTCCCAGCGACGGCATCAGAGCGCGCGGCCCCTGCCGAGAAAGCCGAGAGGATACCGCCTGTCATCCTTCGCAAGAAGGAGCAGTGGACTGAGGTCAGCAGGAGTCTGACCAACAGAAAAATAAATTACACCAGGGCCAGGTTAACGGGTGAAGGCATCGCCATTCACCCGCAAACGCCTGATGATTATCGACGCCTAACGCGTGTCCTCGCCGATGAGGGGAAGGAATTTCACACCTTCTCGCTCCCAAGCGAGCGGCTGCTAAGGGCCGTGATAAGAGGGCTACCAGACGGAATTTCCAACGAGGAAATCCGGTCCGACCTAGAAGAACAGGGCTTTAAAATAGCATCTGTCTTCAGAATGAAGAGCCGGAGGAACAAGGCCCCCATGCCTCTAGTACTCGTACAAGTCCCCCAGGAGCAAGACGACCTGCTCAAGGTGACAAGATGCTGCCACCTAGTCGTCAGGGTGGAACCGCAGAGGGCGAGAACCGAGCCGACGCAGTGCCATCGCTGCCAACGCTTCGGTCACGCGCAGAGCCGGTGCACCGCAGCTGTCAAGTGCGTGAAGTGCGGCGAGGGTCACCACTCGGCAGACTGCACCAAAAAACGTGAGACACCAGCAAGGTGCGCCAATTGCGGTGGCGAACATCCTGCCAGCTACCGCGGATGCCCAAGCTTCCCTAAAAAGACGACAGGGAAGCAGCAACAGCGCAAAGAAGACCCCCAAGCCGACAAACAACAGGCCAAGTCGGCACACCCCCCGAAGGTGACGGCGGCGAAAAGCTTCGCCGACGCCGCCAGGCCGAAGCAGGCCCCTGCCGCTGCACACAAGGGGGGCCCCAAAACCGACAGGGGTGCGGAACCCGCAAATGTGGCCAGCATGCTGGCACAGATGCGGGAGATGTACTCCGCGATGTCGGCTTTTTTCAGCAAAATGCCATCCCTATTACAAGAGTAAATGGACCCTCCGACTAGTGTGCAGTCCCTCAGAATTGCTTCCTGGAATGTCGACGGATTCCGGGGGCGAAAAATCGAACTCAAGGAGCTCTTGCCCCGTCTAGACGTGGACGTGATGGCGATACAAGAGACCAAAGTAGAGGACGCACACACTGTTAGGATTCCTGGCTACCTAGTGTATCGCAGGGACCGAAACAGACACGGAGGAGGCGTGGCCCTGCTCGTAAAAAGAGGTATAGATCACCATATGTTGCAGGTTCCTCAGCTAGAAAACATGGAAGCCGCCGCCGTATCGATTCGTACTCGCAGGTACGGAGACATCGCCGTGGTGACCTGTTATCAGCCCCCTCATCTCCCGCTCACCGATCACGATTTACGCGCGGTCCTGGAGACGTGGCCCCAAACCGTAGCCATCGGGGACTTTAACGCGAAATCGCCCGAATGGCACAGCACGACCACCACCACGCGTGGCAGGGTGCTTCTGCAATTCTTGCAGAACCACGAGGACGTTGCAGCGTATGGACCCGATGGACCGACGTACTACGGTGCAGTTGGAAGACCAGACGTGTTGGATATCGCTTTGCTCAGGGCAATACCGATGGACGCCGATCTGACGACGCACTACGAGGGGGCGACGAACCATGCCCCCATTCTCCTAACCTTAGGAGACGAGCGTCGCGGCGAGGACACCGTTGCCAAGCGGCGGACCGACTGGGGCCTATTCCGCGCAGAAATGCAACGAATATGCGCACCCATTCCGGTCATCCGCGACGCGGCGGACCTCGAGGCTGCCATCGCGAGCCTTGAGACGGATATCCACACCGCCTTGGAAGCCAGCACCACGGAGACGACGGAGAGGAGGATAGCGAACTATGCAGGTGAGTTACCTCTTATGTTGCAGGACCTAATCAGGGAAAGACGTGCGGCGAAAAGAAGAGCCACGAGGACAGCACACCCCCGGGATAAGCAGACGTTAAACCAGCTGAACCGGAGGGTAAAAGCGGCCCTAGAGGAGCACTACCAGGACTCGTGGCAACGACATCTGGAGTCACTAAACCCCGAAGACCGCAGCCTGTGGACGATGCAACGGGCGCTGAGGACCACCCGGAAGCCTATGCCTCCCATTCACGGAGAGAACGGGATCGTCTACACCAGGTATGAAAAGGCCGAGGCATTCGCCGACAGCCTTGAATTACAGTGTAGGGAAAACCTTCTCGACGACGAAGACGAGGACCACGCCGACGAGGTGGAACGACGCGTACGGCGCTACAGACGCCAACCCGACAGGGACGACATTAGGCCGGCGACACCCGAGGAGGTGAGGGACATCCTGCGGCGCCTCAACCCCCGCAAGGCACCCGGATGCGACCAGATCGGAAATCGAATACTCAGAAAGCTCCCCCACAAGGGAGTGATGGCGCTGCTCAACATCGTCAACGCCATCCTGAGACTGCGAAGATTCCCCGCTAGGTGGAAGAAAGCCGACGTCATCTTCTTCCCGAAACCAGGTAAGAATCTAACCTTTGCTGCCAGTTACAGGCCCATCAGTCTCCTGCCGATGATGAGCAAGGTAGCGGAGAGGATCATCCTGACCAGACTGCGTGAGAGCTCGGACGAATTGCGAGTCATCCCCGACGAACAATTCGCCTACCGCAGCGGACACTCAACGGAGCAACAGATACTCAGGTTAGTAGAACATCTGTCCGCAGGTTTCAACAACCGAGAATCCACCGCGGCAGTCTTCCTGGACGTCGCCAAGGCCTTCGACAGGGTCTGGCACGATGGGCTTCTGGCTAAGATGCTCGACTTTGGCTACCCTGTCGGACTGGTCAAACTGGTGGAGTCCTTCCTCAGAGGCAGGAAGCTGCGTGCGAAGGTGGAAGGGGCCCTATCCACCTATCGAGACGTCGAAGCAGGCGTCCCCCAAGGAGCCGTGCTATCACCGCACCTGTTCAACATCTATACATCCGACATGCCCAGGACAGAGCGCACTACCGTGTGCCTCTATGCCGATGACACCGCCATAACGGCCCGTTCCCTGAACCCCGATATGGCGAAGAGGTACCTCCAAAGAGCTGTAAGCCAACTAGAGGACTGGTGCAACAGGTGGAAGGTGGCGATCAACCCGGAGAAAAGCACAGGTATTATGTTTTCTCGTAGGTACCAAACGCGCCCCCAGGGACACGTGAAGTTCAACGGAGAAGACATCCAGTGGGCGACCACCGTCAAGTACCTAGGGGTAACCCTGGATCGCACGCTGACGTGGAAGCCGCACGTCGAAGCAGTGACGCGCAAAGCGAAGATGGTGAGGGCGAAGCTTTATCCGCTTCTGTGCAGGGACAGCCGTCTCTGCCTGCGGAATAAGCTAACCCTCATCAGAGCAGTACTGCAGCCACAGCTGACATACGCTGGAACCGCGTGGGGACACGCAGCGAAGACGCACCTAGCCCGGGTGCAAGCCGTCGAGAATATCGCCCTCCGTTGCGCGACGGGGGCCCCTTGGTTCGTCCGCAACAGCGACATTCGCCGGGATCTGGGATTCACCTCAGCCCTGGAAGCGATCAGAGAGCGCGCGAGAAAGCTTTTCGAGCGCGCCGAGATCCACAGCAACCCGCTGATCCGGAACGCGGTGGACTACCGACCCGAAGAGGCTGCCGGCAGACGCAGGCGGCCTAGACATCAACTCCTGGACGCAGGGTGAGTCGAAATTTTTCTGTCTGTTTCAGGACCGCCAGGATCAAGAGACGAAAACGACGACACACACACACACACACTCCCCCCTACCTTCCTTATCCCACTCTCCCCTCCCGCGCTAGCCTAAGGGCCACCTTAGCAAAGCGCTTCCTAAGCTGCATAGCTGCACGACCTCACCCAAAACCACCACCCCGGTCGCAAACGACAGTCGTCGTTTGCGACCGATACACGACACCCCCGGGGGTATACACAGACGAGCCGGCGAAGAAAGAAGAGCGCCAGAAGAAAGGGCCCTAGCCGGCGGGGCCCAGCCAGGACAGGAGGAGGCCCCACGAACCGATCCAATCCGGCCGCGTTGGCGGTCCGGAATGACGGGGAAAGGGCCTACCTCTACGAGGCGTCCGGGCCTACAGCGATGAAGTGGGTAAAGAGCGATAATCCCGCTCGACCCCGCTCCATCCGAAGTCATTTTTCCTGCCAAGGATATTGGCGCGGGTTCCCTGTCGAAAAATAAGGTGGGTCATTCATATGAAAAAAATCTATTTGAAGATACAACTGCTTAAAGAGGGTGCGAAAAAAGTAGTTTTTAATTTTTTTCTGAAATACCAAAAAAGTGATAGAAATGAGATTACGTAGTCCTTTTCTGTTATCGAGAAGGCACTCACAATCAGTAGACAATTTGTTGATTTTCTCCTACGGTTGTAAGGGCTAGAAAACCCACCCCTAAGACTTGTTTCATTCGTAACTTTTTTCTTATTACTACCTTATGATTTAAAAATTCATTTCATTCTAAACAAAAAAGGTCTCTTGTAATTTTTTGTAAAATTAACGGTTTCTGAGCAAAAAAACTGTAATTTATCTAGTAGGCGGTTGTTACGTTGATATTTTGTAATGGCAATTTAATTGTTAAAATTAATTAATTCAATAATTTTATTAAATATGTGAAAAAACAAACTATTATAAATTATTAAAAACTAATGGAAATTATATTTAATGTTGAATGTTTTTTGTCTCAAAAAATTCATCTTCATTGTATTCGTTGCAAATTTATATAATTTTTTTATATAGATTCTTTTATATACTTATTGAATTATACACCTTTAAGTGTCGTTAGACCCTGTGACATTGAATTTTGAGCACTCGAGAAACTTAGAAATAATAGCCCAGTCATTGCAGACATGAAAGAGCCTGTTTCGGGAAAAAAATACTATTAGAAGTTTCTCTGCGGAATATTGTTCGGAAACCTGTTATAAATAAAATATCAAAAAATCAACTCGAGGCTAGTTGGGAAACTTTGTTTTAACAGTGGTCAAAGTTATGGAAAAGTGGTTTTTTGACTCACGTAAAAAAGCTATTATTCATAGCGAAAAAAAGTTTATACAAAAAAGGTAGGTATTAAATAAGCCTATAAAATGAAAAAAGTCCGATTAAATTCCGATAATTTGTTTATGCACAAGAGCTCAAAAATGGTCGAAAATTGCCGTTTTTTTCAATTGCTAATAATTAATGCAATTTTCATCGCAGACACTTGTAATTCAGGATTTTTGAGGCTTTTTACACCCTTAATAAGTGGTAAAAATTTCAGCTCGAAAGCTTCATTGGTTTGGCGTTGGCGGAATTTGTTATCTAAGAAGATGCTATTTTCAATTCATTTTTCCCAAGCTCACAGGCGTTGTAGGGTTTTGATCATTAGTTGTTTTTGTACCTAAATAGTTGTATTGACATAGGCATTTACTGAGAATTTAGTTTTTCAAATTTAATTTGTTTAAAATTGATTGAAAAAATGTTAATATTTATTAAATTGTTAAGATAGGTAATTATTATAAAATAAAATAGTAACCTCTTTACTTTAGTTTTCTTCGAATTTAAAAAAAAATCGTTGTTGTAAGTTGATTAGAAGCTGAGATAATTTTTTTTATTTATTTAATCGCAGTGACCTTAATTATTAATATTAAGAGCCGAAATTTGGAGAGAGTATACATTAAGAGCTATATTTTCATGTCCTACATTAACATTAAGGTGAATTCAACTATTTAATTTCGAAAAAGAAGATAGCGGCGATGCGTTCTATTACTTGGTCTAGCGAACGAGTGGGGAAGGCGAGGCTTAGCATGCGCGCTTAACGATGTAATAAATATTAACATTTTTTCAGTCATTTTTAAACAAATTAAATTTGAAAAATTAAATTATCAGTAAATGCATATGTCAATACAACTATTTAGGTACAAAAACAACTAATGATCGAAACCCTACAACGCCTGTGAGCTTGGGAAAAATGAATTGAAAATAGCATCTTCTTAGATAACAAATTCCGCCAACGCCAAGCTAATGAAGTTTTTGGGCTGAAATTTTTACCACTTATTAAGGGTGCAAAAAGCTTCAAAAATCCTGAATTACAAGTGTCTGCGATGAAAATTGCATTAATTATTAGCAATTGAAAAAAGCGGACAATTTCGACCATTTTTGAGCTCTTGCGCATAAACAAATTATCGGAATTTAATCGGACTTGTCTTATTTTACAGATTTATTTAATACCTACCTTTTTTGTATAAACCTTTTTTCTCTATGAATAATAGTTTTTTTACGCCAGTCGAAAAACCACTTTTCCATAATTTTGACCATTGGTTTAACAAAGTTTCCCAACTAGTCTCGAGTTGATTTTTTGATATTTTGTTTATAACACGTTTCGGAACAATATTCCGCAGAAAAACTTCTAATAGTATTTTTTTCCCGAAAAAAAGCTATAATGACTGGCCTATAACTATGGGAATGGGATTAAAAAATTCTAATCTAATAATGTTTTATTGTAACGCGTGATGGTAACAGTTTAAATAATTAGGTGGATTTCACAGAGTATAACCACATAAAGCGTAGGTACGATAATTCAATAAATATAGAAATCTAAATAAAAAAATTAGATAAATTTGGATTTGTACCTTGAGGACAAATTTGTCGAGACAAAAAGTCTGAATCTGGTTGAGGCTGAGGCAGTAAGTATTGGGGGTCATGCATGGAGGTATGCAAAAAATGTAATCAAATTTACAGGGCCGTATTTAAAAAAATGTTAATGCGATAGAGAGCAGAAAGTTGCCATGAGAAAGTGTTCTTCTTTTTTCAATGTGACCTCAAAAAAGGCTGAAATGAAACAAAATTCCATTTTTTTTTTTCAAATATTTCGAAAACTAATCATGTTAGCGTCGACTTTTTAGAGGCATAATGTTGGTCCCCTGATTACGCAATTTTGCCTCCATTGTTAGTTCGTATTTCTTACCGTTTCCGGGGTCACTGTAGTGAGAAGCAAATTTGTAACAGCCTGCATAAGAAAATATTCTCAAATTTGGATGAAAATACGATTTCGACACATTTTTATGTTATAGCCTATATTTCAGATCATAATTTACCATAATTATGTTGAATTTTACACACACTTCGTTTAATTTGTCCCTTAACTGGTATTTCAAGCCAGAATTTTCGAGCCGTTAGTAACGGCGTTCGAATCCAGCCATCGAGGACATTACCGATCCCTAAAACGGCGGAGGGGACACCCCGCGCGGCGGCCCTGCCTCTGCTGTCGCGGCGGATTCCACGAAATGTTTGTTCTCGTCCGACCCCATCCCATGCCTCTCGCGACCATGGGAATAGTTCGCAATCACTGCGATGCCGGGGCCCTCTTCTCCACCACGGACAGAGATCGATCTCGGGGTCTGACTTAATTGAAACTTGCTCGCCGGCTCGTACCTGTCCGGTACGCGGATCTCTCGCTAAAATGGGATAAGTGGTTTTTAAGGTATTTTCGGTAATGCGAGCTCGGGGCGGGAATGCCGCTGGATCATCCATCAGCCGGGGGAACCCTTTGGGACCGGACTTTCCCATATTTTGGAATCGATACGGGGCGATTGTTGCTACGGGAAAGAGCGGTCGGGGAAATTGGAATTTGTCGTTGCGCGGGGTTCTCTTTATTTGCATTCGTTAGCGGAGATTCAGAGGCCGCGATGGAATACCTGTTGTATGGCGCATAACCAAATAAGTCTGTCAGTAACCCAAAAGCATAATATATTTCATATAAGCGTGGATCAAACGACAATTCTTCGACACGACAGAATCGTTTTCTTAATACGGTTGTTGACCAAATTTCAAAAAGTAGATAATATAATTCTACACGTACTAACTATAGTCCAACCGAATTACAGTTTGAGAAAAAAAAATTGTTACCTGGACATTTATAAGTGGAAATGGTAAGAGGGCTTATAATAAACCTAAAAAAAATAAATGCGTGAGCAGGGGCGGCGGAGGGTTGATTTGGGGGGTTGAAAAGTTATGAAAAATTGTATCATTGGGATTTCTGGCGAAAGTTGACGTCAAACAAAAAAGTATCCAATACAAAAGTTGTAGATCATGCAAAAATCTACAACTTTTGTAGAAGTCACTTTTTAACATAACCTCAAAATTTCCGAGAAAAATGCGAAAAACAGGTTTTTTTCTGATTTTTCGTTTTTTATTTCTCATTTCCGCAAAAATTATCTTTCTCTGTCTTAAATAATCTCAATTTTTTTTAGACAAAAAAATGAAGAAGTTTCTGAGATATTCATTTTTTTCGGCCTGAAACACTTTTTTTTCAAAGAAAAATTCTACATAAAAAAATCATCGTACAGAGTTCTGCCGGTAATTATTTTTTTCGTTTTGACATATACTTTTTGGTGAAATAAAAAAATCTGGAATAACATTTCAAAAACATGCTCAAAAATGCAAAAAAGTAAAAAATGATTAGCAACATTGAATTTTTCAGTTATTGTTCATAATTTGTTTAAATTAAAAACATTCAAAAACTGATTACACCATTCAATTCTACGGAAAAAAGTAAAAAAAAAACTGTGTCTCATTGTTTGACCCAAAACTTTATTTTTGTATATTATTGCTATAAACATCTAAGTCGAATTACAAATGCACAAATGATAAATTATCTCAGATGAACATAAAATTCTTAATTACGTGTCAAAAAATGCGCAATAACTACCTCTCAAAACCCACCAAATTTCATTTGCACATCTTGACCGGTTTCAGAGCAATAAATTAAATCGACAGTTTTTAAGAAAAACTTTGACACCCCGTATCTCGGAAAACGAATCATTTGCGGACATACGTTTATAAGCAAACTGCCATTATTTTCTCATGTAGAATCACCCCATGAAATTTGTCGCACTTATTTACTAACACCCTGTATAAACATTTGAAATTCATTTACACAGTGATACATGGAGAAAATAACTATTGTATTATCAATAACAGCCCTATATCTGATCGCTCTTTCTTTGAATCATTACTATACTTCCTCTTTGTTATAATTAAATTTAGTTATAATTTCGTCTTGTAATCTGACTGAAAAAGTGTTTGATCTAATATAATTTCTTGTGTTCTGGCTAACTTCGCTAGTTTCTTTCTTTAACTAAAATTTTCGAGAAATTTAAATTTCAATTTAGCAATACTTAATTGTTAATATTATGTCAAACAAATACATACTTAAGGAAAGGTTCAATAATTATTCTGCAAACAATAAAATTAACAGGTGATTTTCAAAAGAGATATATTCAATATTTTGTGAATAAACTCGAAATGAATAAGAATTGAATTGTTCTCTTACAATAGTGGTATGTTGATAACATACCAATGTACCCCAACCAAGAAAAAGAATTTCTAAGTATCCGGTATGGTTTACAAAAGAAATAACTGACACTGAATATAAAGATAAAAAACGCATCTGCCTCATCAGAAGTATAAAACAGTTACCTACAAAAAAATTAAAGCAACTTATCGAGAATATATACAGAAATTTTAAAAAATAGGTATATTAAAAATGAGAGTACCTAATACATTTTGTTCGTATGTAACAAATAACAAAAAAAGTAATAATTTGATGACATTAATGAAATTCGGCGTTGATGATATACCTTACGGCTGACAGTTTTGATCAATATTTTGAATTACAGTGAAATTCCATCTGCATATAATATTAATTGCAACGATAAGTTTACCTTCTATCTATGATTTACTGAATATTACGAAAATTACTGAGACAGTCAAAAGCTAAAACTCCAGACATCGATAAAAATCCTTCATATTTCATTAAAGCCTATATGCTATGAGACAGACTTTTTGTTTGTTTCCAGTTTAGTTATAAGCAGTCAGTGTTTCCCAGTGAGCAGTTTTTTCGAGAGCTGTGGAAAAAAGTTTAGTTACACTAATTCTAAAAAGTGGATAAATCGAATATACATAACTGTTGATCTATTGCATCATTACCTATCATTGCAAAACTATTTGAGTAAATTGTCTACGCCATTGTTTATAATAATTATTATATTAAGCGTTATTTAAATAATTCATAACATGGATTTGTTCAGAAAAAGATTTTATATCATTGACTTCAAAATAATTTTTTTTGATCGTATATTAAAGACATTGCAGACTTGATTTTAGTATACCACTACTGAGTCCTTTTACCTCATATTTAAGTCTGATATATTTTCTTGTTAAATGTATTGGATGCATATCCAAAGAAGATTTTATCAGGAGTGCCACAAGGTTCTAACCTTGGACCTCTACTATTCGTAATCTTTATAAATGATCTTCCTATTATCATAAAAGGCTCAACCTGTTTGCTGATCACATGAAATCCTATTTGTCGATAAGTAAACAAACAGATGCCAAAAACTCCAAGAAGATATAAATAATCAACATTTTCATAAATCTAAATATTTTATCACGTCGTCGCTGACAAATAAGAGAACTTTAACTTTTTAATCTCTAATTTTTTTGTCCAATGGTACGCGTACATTACATTTATTTACAGTCCGATAAAGTTACGATAAAATTTTCTTTTGAACAGTTAAGGTTGTGTCATAAAAGTTATTAAAAGTGATTTGGACGAATTCAATTTTAAATCGTGATCTGGTAGTTTCTATATGGATTCAACGAGCAAAAAATCGATATCTTTACAGTTAGAATAAAATTTTCTTTTGAAAAGTTAAGATGATTTTTGTTACAGAAGTCATTAAAAGTTATTTGGACGAATTTAATTTTAAATTATGATCTGGTTGTTTCCATATGGATTCAACGAGCAAAAAAATTGACCTCTTCGTTTTTTTTAAACTTTGGGATGTTAACCTACTTTGAATTGTATGAGACGCATGTTTTTTGGTTAAAAAAAATTTTTTTGGAGCCCTGTGGCGCCATGTCAAAATTTACATCGTGACAGCGTTATTCCGAAAATAACTGCATATTTTTTTCAAGTGGCCGTCATTTTGACTCAAATCACCTTATCGAAACATTTTTTTTTTCAAAATGTGTAGAATTTAGCTTTTACCTGTTTTTTTCAGAATTCAAATTGCTTTAAAACCTTTTGAGATAAATGAGAAAAACCGAAAAAAGTTTGTTTTTCAAAATTGATTTTCTCAAAACCCCCACCTTTTATTTTCACCAAATTTGGATATATTTTTTAAGACCAAATAAGCTATCTTTTATCCAAGCAGCAATATGCCAACTTGCTCCATTCGGGAGATACGGTTTCGAAAATACATATTTTTTTCAACTGACTCATTCATTTGACCCAAATCGTCCTGTCGAAACGTTTTCTTCCAAATGTGCAGAATTTCATCAGCTAACTGTTTTTTCAGAATTCAAATTGCTTTAAAACTTTTTGAGATAAATGAGAAAAACGGAAAAAAAGTATTTTTTTTTCAAAATGGATTTTCTCAAAAACTCCTTTTATTTTCACCAAATTTGGGTAAGCTATTGAAGGCCAAATAAGCTATCTTTTAGCGAAGCTATAATATGCCAACTTGCTCCGTTCGGGAGACACGGTCTCCAAAATGCATTTATTTTTTTCATGTGGCCGTCATTTTGACCCAAATCATCCTGTATAAACGTTTTTTTTTTTCAAATTTTCCTTATTTTTTTCGGTTTTTGGTTTTTTTTTTTTCAGAATTCAAATTGCTTTAATACTTTTTGAGATAAATGAGAAAAACATTTCGATAGGATGATTTGGGTCAAAATGACAGTCACTGTCATGTCATGTCATATGTATTTTAATTTTCGGATTAACGCTTTCACAATGTAAACTTTGACATGGTGCCACAGAGATCCTAACATTTTTTTCGGTAAAACAAATAGGCACAGGTCTCATAAAATTCAAAGTAGATTAACATCCCAAAGTTTCAAAAAATCGAAGAGGTCGATTTTTTTTGTTCGTTGAATCCATATGGAAACTACCATCTATCTACATTTAAAAGAATCAAACCTGTTATTAATTGATTCCTTGGTTTATTCGTACCCGTTTTGCTCGAAATCTAAATAAATTGTGTATCAACAAATGCTTAAATCTTAACGATTCACAATATTAAGCAATAAACGTTCTGGAAGGATGACATTATTTTCTAAAAATCGTTTTTCGCTACGGCTTGTTGAATCAAAGCTGCTATTTAAATGGAAATATTCAGTGCATCTCTGAATAGCCGAAATTTAATCTTCATAGCCTCCCGCCTATCGAAGATGCATAGACACCCGCCGTCATTGAGCCGTTATAGTAATGAAAGGGGGTAGGTGCGCCCCGCGCGCGTTACTCACGACGGGGGGGCCCTTTTCGCGCCGCGTCGGGGTGAATTTCTAACGTGGCTGCTGCGAGGCGGCGGCGGAGGCAGCGGCCCACCGGCGTCCCCTTGTCCGCCGCTTCCTTAAATCCATCCCCGTCAAAGACGCGACAGCTGCGGGTAGATCACCCGAGAGGGCCGGAGAGCGGGCGAGGGTCAGGACGCGGGTCCGCGGACCGTGCGCTAACTACACGCCGCCCGCCACCCCTCGCCCACCGGCCGCCGATAGCCGCGAGCGCCGGAGGTGGTAGGCGGCCATTGTGACCCGCGTCCTGGTCGCGTATTTCCAAAACCAGGAGTAATCGTCGCAAGAGGTCGATTTCAGAACAATTTTGCATACAAATCACAGAAAAAAATAATGAGTTTGATATTAATAGCCACTGTTGATTAAATGTAATATCATTAATATGAATAGGTATGATGCCTTTTTCATGTTTCCATCACAAATACTCTGGAAAAATTCCCTGAAGTTAAAATAAACTATACCTTGTTATTGTGCAACATCAACTTTTTTGTTACAGTTTGACCAAACTCACCTTGTCTACGATATTCACAGATCAAAAAGAAGGTGACAAAAATAGGAGAGGTTCAGACAGTGAATGTGCTCTTAGTCTGGTAACGTTATCAGCGTACATATGAAGATGCATCTGGTCAAGCTGTATGACATCGTTATAGGTGAAAATATTTGTATCACTGCTAAAAGACAGAGCTGTTAAAAATCGTACCGAAAACATCCGTTGGATTTCTGTAGACTTCGAGATTAGTTTGATCTTGACAATACTGATTAACAAAACCTCTTTGAAGATTTCTTCCAAATTTCTTTGACTTAATTACGTCAGGTAGCCGTACCAAAGCTGCTAACCTAGGTAAATTAATTATACAATTTCTAAAAATAAAACAATTTATTATCATCATCCATACTGCATGTCAGAATCTGAACGTTTCAAAGAACGATATTACTTATGATAACATAGAAAGTGAAATTATTTGGGACAGTAATTCTGCTTCTATAAATTTTAAGAACTGGCTTGCTGCTGGACAAAATAAAAACACGGACTATAATGAAATCACTAAATCCCTAACAGATAATGATGACATGAAGAGAAAGTATGATCTTGAAAAGGATACACTTATGAGGATGTAAGTCTGGACAGTTATTCTTTGTACATTCGCACAACAGGCAGCATCTTTTGAAAATTTTTCTTAACGATCAAAGTCACACTGGTTGGGAAAAAACCTTGCGTAGTTTAAACTTTACGTAAGGTTTCTCAATAGCCCTGTTCGTTAGATGCTAGCTACTCCTAGTGGCTCCAAGAGATTTTGGATCATGAAGAGTGCAAAGCAGTGACGTCACCAGATCTTGGAGTAATTTACCTATGTTCGTTAAGACAACTTGAGCATAACCTATCATAAGAAATTTTTTATGATAACCTATGCTTTGATTTGTTGTCTACGTGTGTGTTTTAAGTTTATTTTATCTAGATTATTTTAGCAGTTTTTCTTCTGTTTAGGTATACAAAAAGTAGATTTGTTATCCACCATGAATAAAAAAAAAACTATTTGAACTATTTCATACGGTTTATGTTATTTGTTTGAGATCACTACCTGAAGGCTACAGACACATTTTTGTTGTAATTGATGCATTTTCAATATTTTTTCTCCTTTATCCCCAATCCTCCTTTACTACAGAAGAAATGAAGCAAACTAACGCCGGGACAAACTTCACAGCATAGTTCAGAAGAAGTTTCCTATATACCTATCTGCTGACACCTGAACTGAACAAGTCACCGGCTACCCGGCTCAAGATTCTCTTGCGCTATTTGATTTCAAAGTCGTATCATTGCAGAAATGTGCTCCATCTGGATAAATGGCCGGTAGGACTTTGAATGGAACGCAGCTATCGCAAGGATTGATGATTGGTCAAAACGGTAAAATGTGTTCCTCCAAGATACGGTCTCTTTTCCATGCCCAAAACAGTGGCCAAACACTCTCGTTCAGTCACGGTGTAGAGCAGTGTTTTTTTCTGTAGGCGATAGTGTGCGGCTAGCGTACGCCATATCTTGGTCATATCCTTCAATTTCATTCAAATACGTGATACGCAACAATGATTTGGATTGTGAACGGTTCAAAGTCAGGACAGGCTAAAATCGGTGCTTCCGTTGGGCAGTTCTTCAAATGTTTAAATGCTTCTTCTTGCTTACTAGTCCACTTGAAGTGATAATCCTTCCAAAGTAATTGGACTGACGAAGTCACGATTTGGCAAAATGCCGGTACAAAGAGTTGATATCATGAAGGAATAGACGATCTTTTCGAATGTTTCCAGGTAGGCAAAGGCACACCGTTCTATTTCCGAATTTAATGATCTTATCTAAGAATAGCTGGAATCTATCGGGATCCGAGTGAGGTCCAAAAGTCATGACTCCAAACTGGAACAGATCTCGACCGAGAATGGAAGGCAGTGATTGGTTTGTTCTCAGCGAAGAGTGATTTCTGCAAGTATCCTTGTTTATTTGAAAATGTATCGGGTCTTGCAGAGTTTGTACCGTATTGCGCTGATGTACGGAAATGGGTATGCATTTTTCTCGGTAACCTCGTTGACTTTCCGGAAATCAATAAAAAATCTTGGTTTTTCATCCCTTTTGCAGACTATGCGATGGTTGAGCTCCATAGACTATCGGACGGTTCTATAATTCCGTTGTGCAGCATTTCATCAATGTCATTGTTGATAATCTTCCACATTTCGGATTCTTTGTTTAATCAGTTCAGGTTACGAAAGGCGGATATGTGTTGTATCAAGCCTGTGATATCTTGAAGCTAAGTATCTCAGCATCTAAGAAGGATATTCCTTCGCGGATGCGATTAACGAGAGTATTCCCAAGGGATTTATATCAGGGCTAGGTGTTGACAAAATAACTTAAGGAATTTGAATGTTTTTGTTAAAATTCTGGCTAAGCAGCCTTAACCTGTTAACTTAGCAACTCTTAAAATCCGACAATCCCAAGTTTCATAAAATTAGAAAGCAGAAAAGCCTTATATACATATTTAAAATTTTTATTTTATTAAGCCTGCTCACGCTTAGAAACCTAGTAGGCTTTAGAAATGCTTGAGGGTGAAGAATTATAAAATTAATGATACTGCTGATAATCGTTATTGGTAAATAATAGAATGTGCTTATGGGTCTAAAATTGCGAAAACCACAAGTCCTGCCTAAAATTGCGAAAATAACTCATAAGAAGACTCTATTATTTACCCTTTACAATCAAAGTGTTCAGACACTTGCCAATGATTCATAATATGTCTAAACTGAAACAGAAACTTAGTAAATTCAAAGTTTTAATTCGGTAGAAAAATTATTATTATACAATGTTGAAATTCGAGATTCTAGGGTATTTTTATTGGTGCTGAATTAAGACTACGTATTTAGACATTTAATAATGTCTCCAAAAGTGATTTTTCTGAAAACAAATACATACCAACTGAAAATTAAAAATAATTAAGGAATTAAAATAAGTATATTAATAATTTTAAATTAAAATTAAAAATAAAAATATAAAAAATATAAAAATAATAAATAATAATGATAATGATAATAAGAATAAAATATAAATAAAAACTAAAGTAATTTTGTCTTCATTGTATAAAAATAAATATATTTAACTAGCTTTTACCCGCGGCTTCGCTCGCATTGAAGCCATTAAATAAGTATCAGAGATCAAGGGTAAAATCACGAATTAACCACAAAAATGACACTTAACCTGAAACAATAAATATAGAAAATCTTTCGTAAAAAATAGTTTTTTTTTAATAAAAATTGTACATAATTTTATCAGCTTTTAGCTGTTTTTTTCAGAATTCAAATTGCTTTAATACTTTTTGAGATAAATGAGAAAAACATTTCGATAGGATGATTTAGGTCAAAATTACAGTCACTTGAAAAAAATATGTATTTTAATTTTCGGAATAACGTTTTCACAATGTAAACTTTGACATGGCGCCACAGAAATCCTAACATTTTTTTCGGTAAAACAAATAGGCACAGATCTCATAAAATTCAAAATAGATTAACATCCCAAAGTTTCAAAAAATCGAAGAGGTCGAATTTTTTTGTTCGTTGAATCCATATGGAAACTACCTACATTTAAAAGAATCAAACCTGTTATTAATTAATTCCATGGTTTATTCGTACCCGTTTTGCTCGAAATCTAAATAAATTGTGTATCAACAATCAATATCAAAGCTGCTATTTAAATGGAAATATTCAGTGCATCTCTGAATAGCCGAATTTTTTTTTAATAAAAATTATCCTATGTTACTTCTAATATCTCCAAGAATATGTGTACAAAGTTTCATGATGATCGGTTAAGTAGTTTTCGCGTGAAACCGTAACAAAGAAACTTACATTCACATTTATATTAGTATGAAGTATGATATATTTTTTAAATAGGCTCAAAAAATTTGCACATTTACCATACCTACAAACCCTACAATTACCATACCTAGAAATGTTAAGTAAATTTTCCAAATTACACAGAATGTTCCTTAAATGTACTAAACTAATTCAAAGAAGTCGAGAACTTTACTTAATTCTCATCTGACGAAATCGTGCATACATACCATATACCGTACACTTATTGACACCAACATCTAAGTATGCCAAAAAGCAACTTCATAGATTATGAGATAGCATATTTGTTATTCTAATTAATGATATTGCGGGGAATAAACTGCTCTGTGCACTAAAGCCCCGTATAGAACTGTCGCCTTGTCGCAACATGTCAGCGTTTTAGACCAGTATATAATAATAATAATTTATTTGTCACTATAGCTGTTACAAAAAACAGATATGGCCGTCAAATCAAAAGAGTATAAATCAATGAAAAATATTCAAGATAACAAGAAATACATTGTAAAAAACAAACAGTAGACACAAGTTGACTCTACTACAAAAACAAATTACAAAAACTTGGAGAAAACAAGTTAATTTAAAAATTCTTCAATTGAATAAAAACATTCAGAAATTAAAAATTTCTTTAGTTCATGTTTGAATTGATTACGTGTTTTTACATCCTTAATATATCGTGGTAATTTATTATATATTTTAATGCCTGAGTAATAAGGTGACTTTTCATAATAGCAATGACTATGTCGAGGAATACTAAGCATACCACCATGTCGAGTATTATAGTCGTGGTAGCAATCGTTAGTCTTCTGTTTGTACAAACCGAATCTTGTAAATTTTCCTATATTATATAAATGCAGGGCACTGTCAAACTATTATTAGTAGCGAAACACTCCTTACAAGTGCTACGCGGAGATATACTAAAAATTAGCCTAATTAAACGTTTTTGAAGAATAAAAGCTCTGTCTATCATAGTACTTCTACACCAAATTACAATATTATAAGAAATATGCGAATATGCCAAAGCATAATATGTATTTAATAAAATATGCGGCTCAAATAACCGTTTTAGAGTATTTAAAGCAAAATATGCACTATTTAATTTTTTACATACTTGATTTATCTGATGATGCCACTCAAGTATACTGTCAACAACCATCCCCAGAAACTTTACGTGTTCAGTCAGAACCATATCGTATTGCAAGTTATCTGGTATTATACCACGTTTAGAAAAGTAGATGCTTTCTGTTTTTCCAATATTTAGTATTAACAAATTATCTTGGCACCAACTGCTAAATTGTTCTATCACCTCCGAGACTGAGCGTTGCAACTCCGCAGGGCTGGCTGCTGAGACCACTACAGATGTATCATCGGCATACATAGTCAATTTACCTGATATATAAGTTGGAAGCTCATTAACGTACAATGAAAAAATTAGTGGCCCGAGTACTGATCCCTGCGGAACACCAAGGCGCATTGCATGGTTAGTAGAATACGTATTTTTAATTTTCACACGCATACTACGATTGGATAGATAAGATTCTATCCACCTGAGGAGGTTCCCCCTAAATCCTAATGCATATATTTTTTCAGAAATAAATGTTTTTCCAACCGTGTCAAAGGCACGACTGAGGTCAAAAAATAACCCTACTACATGCATTCCCTTATCTAACTCGTCATATACATACTGCATAAACTGAATACTAGCAGTTTCAGTAGAGTGGTTCTCTCGAAAACCGTGTTGGCATTCTGTCAATATGTTATATTTATTTAGAAAAATAGTTATCATTTTATGCAGGATTTTTTCTATTATTTTTGAGATAATACTCAAAACTGAAATCGGCCGATAATTGTCAATATCATTTGAATCCCCTTTCTTATACACCGGTGTTACAGAAGCAATTTTCAGACAAGTTGGGAAAATGCCTGAATTAATAGAAATGTTTATAAGATACGCCAATGGGCCTGCAATAATATGGCTAATAGATTTAATTATTTTTAATGTAAAACCATCAATTCCTGCGGAATTAGTTTGTTTAAAGATTTTAATAATAGATATTATATCATTTGGAGTTATAGGAGGTACAAAGATTGAATTTGGTACATTTTCACAGGTAGTACATGTCGGCGGAATATGACCACTAAAATGCTGACCAACCTTGCTTTCGGCTACTGTAGAAAAGTAAGAAGCAAAGCATTCGGCCACCCGTTTTTCGTCAAACACTATCTCATTATTTATATTAATTTGTATTTGTTTATTGTTGGATTTTCCCAACCTTTGAGAGATGGTGGACCACTAAAGCAAAACTTACCTTTTATCATTAAACACAATTTCGTACAAAACTTTTATTGTTAAAAATATAACAAACTATTATTATCGCCTAAGGAGATTCCTGAGTCTGCATTTGCTTCACTAGCAAAGAAACTGATATTGTTTCTTTGTGCTACGCGTATATAGTCGCCTGCGTTCAACCTGTTCTTGTTTTTATTTTTTATTAAAAATAACGCTGAGAAAAGAAAGATTGTGAAAAATATCACCAGATACCTTAAAGCAGTTTCACGCAGCTTCGAATAAGAGAGGGCTTTTTTTGCACCAAAACTCCTCAAGACTTATACCTGAACTAAAAGTGTCATCCATTATTTTGCAATTCAATGATATCATTTAACGTTGAATGGATTTCTCCGGATAACACCAGATTCGAAGGTTATGCTTTGTAAAGCTACTCGTTATTTATTTTCCATGCAATTTTTACATAGTCTCTCAATCGACGCTCCAACTTACATACTCGTTATGATATCAATTAGCTGTAGGTAGCTACTCAGTCCGTGGACCACTTGGCCACGGTACACCAGTTGGGAACCAATGTTTTAGACGGACTTGGTCACGTATTTCACCGTGAACCTTAAGACTTCAGTATTTACTCGTTCTTTCTAGATCGAAGTTAAAAAAATGGAGGGAGGGAATATTACGTGAATACCTATCTCTGTACAAATATAACCACCAATTTATTGGCTCAAAAATTGGTAATGGTTCTATACAGATTTTGGAAAAATAGACACATTTTCGGACGCACTTACTCCACACTCTGAGTATGGACTTACGCGTCCCGCATTGCCACCCGACCCCACCCCGTCCCCCGCCGTCCTACTCGCACATCGCCCTTATCTACCTACACTGCCGTGATCCGTACGCCCGTGTGTGTGTGTGTGTGCGAGTGTGTGCGTCGGGGTAATTCGCAGATGCCTGACTAGCCGTCCGTTAGCCGTTCGTCTGCCCGTCCGCCCGCTCATCCGGCTTAATGCGGCCTCGAATGCAATCGCTAGTTCGCGCCACCCGCTCTTACTTACAGGACGGCTCTATTGCCGAACTGAATTTTCATCTAAGCTAATCGAATTAGATACGTGATCAAACGGATCCGCCCTTAGCGGGTCGGAAGTAATACGGATCGCGGGTGGAAAAGGACGGGGTTCGCGGACGGAGTCTTGCATCATCGTGTTTTTCTCACGACTTTAATTACTCGCCGTGCGTTTGACAGAACTGAGATTAAAAGGAAGTACGTTGGCTACCAGACCGTTATCGCTCAATCGACCAACTTTTCTAATTAAAAAAAAAATTAGGTTGATTATTTTAAAATATACCTGAGACGTTCCACACTTACCAAAAATTGAAGCAACGTACACAAACGTTTATTGCTCAAAATATTTCTTAGGTTATATATGTACTTTCTATCTAAACCAAAATGGCGGCCGTGTATGGCGCCATATTGGCGAAAGGGGACTCAAANTACACCAGTTCTGAACCAATGTTTTAGACGGACTTGGTCACGTATTTCACCGTGAACCTTAAGACTTCAGTATTTACTCGTTCTTTCTAGATCGAAGTTAAAAAAATGGAGGGAGGGAATATTACGTGAATATCTCTGTACAAATATAACCACCAATTTATTGGCTCAAAAATTGGTAATGGTTCTATACAGATTTTGGAAAAATAGACACATTTTCGGACGCACTTACTCCACACTCTGAGTATGGACTTACGCGTCCCGCATTGCCACCCGACCCCACCCCGTCCCCCGCCGTCCTACTCGCACATCGCCCTTATCTACCTACACTGCCGTGATCCGTACGCCCGTGTGTGTGTGTGTGTGCGAGTGTGTGCGTCGGGGTAATTCGCAGATGCCTGACTAGCCGTCCGTTAGCCGTTCGTCTGCCCGTCCGCCCGCTCATCCGGCTTAATGCGGCCTCGAATGCAATCGCTAGTTCGCGCCACCCGCTCTTATTTACAGGACGGCTCTATTGCCGAACTGAATTTTCATCTAAGCTAATCGAATTAGATACGTGATCAAACGGATCCGCCCTTAGCGGGTCGGAAGTAATACGGATCGCGGGTGGAAAAGGACGGGGTTCGCGGACGGAGTCTTGCATCATCGTGTTTTTCTCACGACTTTAATTACTCGCCGTGCGTTTGACAGAACTGAGATTAAAAGGAAGCACGCTGGCTACCAGACCGTTATCGCTCAATCGACCAACTTTTCTAATTAAAAAAAAAATTAGGTTGATTATTTTAAAATATACCTGAGACGTTCCACACTTACCAAAAATTGAAGCAACGTACACAAACGTTTATTGCTCAAAATATTTCTTAGGTTATATATGTACTTTCTATCTAAACCAAAATGGCGGCCGTGTATGGCGCCATATTGGCGAAAGGAGACTCAAAAGCACTTTGGATTTTTGGACAAGGCCCTTATTCCTCTACAAATAGTCAAAAACACACCGGTACTTTACAATTATTAACTAATACACTATTAGAAAAAATGAGGGAAACAAAAAAATTCACAAATTTTTTAGTGATTTTTTAAAGGCACTCTTGGTAGTGACGAGACAAAAAAAAAGGATTTTGAAGCTTTAAGTCTGTAGTTTCAAGATATCTTGACAAAAAATTTTTTGGGCTGTAGTTGTGCATTGAGCAATCAAATGAAATATTTCAAGAAAAAAATTTCCAATTCTTTTTTTAAGGACCTACATGAACTCAGGATTTTTTTTTGAACTCAGTCAATGCAGACGTCAGTTAGTTCGTTTCTTCAACTTCAATTTGCTATTCGAAAGGTCTTCTATTGATTGCCGAGATATCGATGGTTGAATGCCAAATTTTATTTTTAATCTAAGCAACAAATTATTGCACAATAAATCTAAGGGCGGTTTTGAAAACAAAAGAATTTCTTTTTTCTTCCTTGTCATTAATTTGAAAAAAGTACAAAAAATGACTTACAGTTTGTATATTTTTGTATTTTTATTTCATCTATATGAAAAGACTAATATTGAGATAATAACTCTGTAAAGGACGAGTTGATCTATCGAACCGTTTTTCTGTTCCAAATGATCAAGGTTTTGGAAAGAATTATCAAAATGAAAAAGAGTTTTTCTCGACTTTACCCACAATTTTACATTAGATATCGTTTTTTAACAAAAACCAATTTTAATTTTAATTTTTTTTTTAAATTCATTTTTTTCTATTTAACAGGATGTTGGACATTTGAGAAAACAATATCTAGTCGTTTCTGACACGATTCAGCCTTTGTATACCATAATAAATCTTTATTTAATTGTATTAACTGCAAAGTTGATACCCCAAGCAGAATTTCGTCCTCGATTTACACACATTCATAAGATTAATTTTTCATATTTTCTGCAAATTTGCTTTGGTGTTATTAATAGAAAATGGTGTCCTTTGAGCACTGATTTTAATTTCAGAAGAAAAAATTGCAAGCAGCCAGGTCTGGCGAGTAGGTAGGGTGAGGGAAGACAGTAATCTGATATTTGGCACCGAACTGATGAATTAACAAAGCTGAGTGTGCAGCCTCATTATCATGGTGCAAGAACCATGAGTAGTCTCGCTACAACTCTGGTATCTTTGTGCAGATTTCTTTACGTAACCGTTGTAAAACCCCTTAATAATACGCACGGTTCACTGTTTCACTTTGAGGAGAGAATTCAAAATGCAGAGTTCCATTAAAGTCGAAAAAACAGTGAGCATCACTTTGACATTGGATCGAGACTGACTGGATCGTGCTTTCTTGGGGCATGGAGATTCTTTGCCAGTCCATTGTGATGATTAAACTTTTGTGTCAATGTTGTAGCCGTAAACCCAGCTTTCGTCTCCCATTATGATCTTTTGAATAAATGTTTCATCGTCATTGAATTGACCAAGGAGTTGCCGACAAACGTCCATACGATTTTCTTTGTGTTGTTTGGTCATCAAATTTTGCTGCAACTCAATGTATATTTAATTTTTCGGTCAATATTTCATGGCACGACCCAATTGTGATGCTAACCTCTTCTGCAATTTCTCTGACAGTCAATCGGCGATTTGCATACACCAGATCTTTGACTTTATGGACATGGGAGTCATTAGTTGAAGTCACAGGCCTTCCCAGTCGAGGATATCTTCAATTGACCGATCATCGTGAAAACCATCCGTAACATTACGTAGTGCCCAGAACATCATCTCCGTAAATTTGTTTCAAAAGTTGAAACGTTTGCGTGAAAGTTTTCCCCAGTTTCACGCAAAATTTTACGTTGCATTGTTGTTCCAGAAAATGGCACATTTCAAAAATGTCACTAGCACTTAAACACGTTGCATTTAAATAACAATATCGCGAAACTTAAATGAGATATCAACAATCCGAGAACATGTGGTTTCAGAGGAGGTTATGCGCAACGCAGTGCTGCCAACCGCATGTCACTAAATATCTCCATAAGCGTGTAATTCAAAAATTTCGGTTATTTTCTGAACAGACCTCGTATGGTTAAATTATTAAATTGAATTACAATTGCACTTTTATAAATCATTTAAAATGTATGTATGTTTATACATATTATAAATAATAAAAAACAGATAAAATACTAGTACTAATACATTTTAAAATGTAATAATAAGTAGTACAACGTAAAAAAGGAACAATATACCGTAAGAAGACATTTATTTTTATTAAATGCTTAACTTTACATAACGTGTTAGAAGCTTACATTTTATTTATATTTTTTGTATGTAAAAACAATTGTGTAACATTTAATTAAATTTTATAAATGTAGTGTAGTTGCAGTTTAGTGATGAGCGATGGCATATTTGAGGGAATATTAAAAACATTAATTTTATAAGCGTGTTTTAAAAATTTTCAAAGACTTAACACCCGTATCTATTATTTGATTAATGATGAGAATTGTAAACTATTAAAAAATAATGAATGTCGTAAAACAAATATGCACTTCAGTATATATTTTACATAATTTGCAGCTGTCCTTTTATCACCATCGCAATTTGAATTAATATTTAAAAGATACGAGTATTCAGCTTCTACAAAGGCAACATTTTACACGTTTTATAGATTTTTATTTATTAAAATCTCTTTGTAAGAAATGTATGTATTATCCTTTTCAATTTCCATTGTAAATTGAATTGGTTATTCCTTGACATTGATATGATACAAAAAATTGTTCTTCAACTTATCCGTCTAAATAGCTAGATATCGTTCCACGTATCTCCAAAAAATAACAGTTTTTTTAATTAAATTATTAATTTAAACTTTTTCAGTTTCGAATTATAGATCCCATAGTCATTCCAAAATTATATTTTATATCGTCATCCAATTGATAATATTCTGTTTTTACTCGTACAATAAATAGTTCTACTACTGTTGCATTGTTGCTTTAATTTTTATGAAGTTTATATTATTCGGAAATTATTAGAGGGAAATCATTTGTTTCGTTTAATGTACAATGTGTGACTAAATTTCTTGGGAAAATTTCAATGCGAATTCTACTTCATAATTTAATAGAAGCTATTCATATACAGGGTGTTCCTAAATAAGTGTCGCAACGGAAGACTGTAAATTCCTCTTGAAAAAAGAAACATTATATTCCTCTTCCATTTTTCTCTCCGGGCTTTCGTTTTCGAGATACACGGTGTCAAAACTTTAATTTTTTTTTAGTTTTTCGCCAATATCTTAGGAATCGTTTGAACTACAGGACTGAGCTTTTGTACACACATTACCACTATTAATAGCTACTTTTTCGCACCCTTCTCGAATTCATTGGACGTGCCAGTGGTGGAGATTTTAAGGTATCGTAAGGGTTTTTCCCCCCCTAAATTTTACGCCACTGGAAAAATTGACTTTTGACAGCAAATTCTAAAGCGCCAATGAATTTTACACAATAAGAGTTCTCTTGGTTCATTGCTCTAAAGTCAACCGTTTTCAAGAAAAATGACTTTTTATGAACAAAAGCAAACATTTTGCTAACGTTTCGAAAATCTTTTGTAATTCAAAAAATAGGTAGTAATAATTAACAATTTTAACGAAATTTAACAACAGATAGGATTTTAACTTTTTTTTATCAATTTGGCGAGTAAAATTTACAGAAACTGTTCAAAATTACGTCCGTTGGCTTGAATGCACGCATTACATCTTCTAATCATGTTTCTTTCTGCCGCTGCGGCTTCACCTCTATCGGTCAACTTTTCGATAGTATTGACATGGAACGTTAGCAAAAATGTTTGCTTTTGTTCATAAAAAGTCATTTTTCTTGAAAACGGTTGACTTTAGAGCAATGAACCAAGAGAACTCTTATTGTGTAAAATTCATTGGCGCTTTAGAATTTGCTGTCAAAAGTCAATTTTTCCAGTGGCGTAAAATTTAGGGGGGGAAAAACCCTTACGATACCTTAAAATCTCCACCACTGGCACGTCCAATGAATTCGAGAAGGGTGCGAAAAAGTAGCTATTAATAGTGGTAATGTGTGTACAAAAGCTCAGTCCTGTAGTTCAAACGATTCCTAAGATATTGGCGAAAAACTAAAAAAAAATAAAGTTTTGACACCGTGTATCTCGAAAACGAAAGCCCGGAGAGAAAAATGGAAGAGGAAAATAATGTTTCTTTTTCAAGAGGAATTTACAGTTTTCCGTTGCGACACTTATTTAGGAACACCCTGTACATATACCTAAGTCTGCGTAAGCATAGTTTTCAAGCATGTTATTAGAGATTGACGAAAAATGTCATGTAAATTATATATCCATAAATAGGTAATGTGATTGTTTGTATGTTACTGTTTCATAAGTAACTCGATATTATATTTTTAACCGAGAGTATATGTATGCATTTTGCACCAAGAGATGAAAATGCTGAAAAACGTGTTTTATGTTGACTTGAAAATGTTACTTGTTATTCTTGAATATGTTCAATTTAATTAAAAATAATACACAGACCTACAAAAATAGAAAAATGGTCTGTTCCAAAAACTATAACTCCTTATGTACTTCGACGTGCTGAATCCGAATCTGGAGCCAGAATTACTCCATAACCCTCCATGATTTTAAATCGCGAAAAACCACTCTTAAATGCAGAAAAGACGAAATATCTCTTGGAGGGATTAGGTACCTATCACCGAAAAACCACCATTAAATACAGAAAATCCTACTCTAGGGGGTATAGTATTTGGAACAATTGTAAGAAAAAGAATGAAAGTTACTACAGGACCATATCTATGTATTTTGACACGTTGAAGCTGACTCCGAAGTCGCAATCACTCTATCACCCTCCACTATTTTTATTCCGTGCAAAATAACTCTAAAATCTGGAAATTCCTTCCGTTTACCCAAGGACTCTACCAGTTGCTTGAAAAGAATACAACAGGCAACGAAATTTCGTTCGAAGGTTTATCGCCTAAGATTCTCAACTGAATTTGATCATTAGAAATTTAAAAAGATATAAAGGTAGAAAGGGAATTACTTTGTGTGTTTCGTTTCTCAAGCTGCTGGCGAAATTCATCAGTAGAAAACCAGCAGTTTGTAGCCTAGACACATAAATACAGTACTGAAACTCCAAACCAATAGAAAATTAATGGAACTTTAAGGCGTATCTGTACTTTAAAAAATGCTAATCTACTAGGGAATGAAAGATGAAATGTTGAAAAATAGAATTTTCCATATTTTTTGTATTTAATAAAATGGAGGATGATGACGCAATTCTCGCTCTGGATTCGGATTCAGCGCCTTAAAATACATATAAAATATGGTACTGCAGTAATTTTCAGTCGGTTTCTACAATTATTCTTAATGCTGATCTCCCCCAAAGAGAGATTTGAACATACCACTTTTCTTTTTTTGTGGGTCTGTATAATACATCAAGTTGTTTATTATTTTATACAGATGACTTCTGTCAATGGGGTCATTCAGTAAATTTTCAAAAACATTCTTATTCAATATACACAAAGTATTGCTCATGATTTGGGGATCCTGAAGATTTCAACTCAATCCGTTGAGCGGTTTTCAAACTATATGATTTTTAAAATGCGAATATTTGTCTCAGTCGTGGCAGTGCAATGACGTCACCGCATGGGACGGTCAGTCGGCTTGACGTGCGGCGTAGGAGGTGCTCGTACGCTACTTCCAGATGAGATTCCGCATCTTCAGGCTATAGAACCATTGCAGTAGGTACCTACCACATAGATGTTTTAGCGTTTGTGGATATTAAATTTAAAAAATGGAAGCAAATTTCGTAAAAGCAGATTCTTCTAATTTGCCAGAAGTAGGTTTGCTAATGGTTATGGATTTTTTTAATAAAAACCACGACTTTATCAGTGCTGAGATGAGAGGAGTGAATATGCAAAGGTACGTTTCAATAACGTGTAAAGTTTCTATGAAGTACGTTTGTAGCGAAAGTGTTGATGTTTTTGTACAATAAGAGTAGTAAATAAGACTAAGGATTTTGCGTTTAATTGGACGAAACCGTTGCTGTTACAGGTTTCAAAGATTTACATATATAATAATCAAATACAAAAATCTGATTACTATTTTTATTTCCATGGAAACTACATAAATCTACCTAATATCTTATAAATATATTAATAATATACAATACAAATTTCTAATTTTTTTTCTGTTCTGTGTCTTCCATATTGCTAACAAAATTCGGTATCTTAAAATTATTGTACTCAATCGAAGCTTAACAGGCAACTAAAACCCGCCTACCCGACTAATACACGCAAGCATGGAGCGGCAGTTTTCCATGCGGTGACGTCACACACGCCGGTTCAGAGGATACTCAGCGCGCCAGTTTATGATTTTTTTTAGATGACTTGTAGGCGACATAAAATTTTAGTTTTTTGCAGAGAACCTTAATATCTTCCGTTATCTTTTCGTTAAGCAAATAAAAAAAATTGCTGAACGAACCCATTAAAATGTAATTTATTTTCCGTTGAAATTAAGTTAAACGGTAAGAAAGTTAATGTTAATTTAGTTAGCCTAGTGTTTTAATTAACAAAAATATAAGTCTGATATACAGACAGACGAAAATTGTATTTTCCGTTCAAGAGAGGACAATCTCACTTTCGTATATAGACGAAGTCGTGAGAAAGCTCATACTTTTGCGTATATGAGTGGAGTACAATCTTTAGCTGCATATTTATGACGTTTGCTATTTACTTCACAAAATGGTGTATTCTAACACGCAACAGGTTTGGGTATGACTTTGTAAAGCTAAGAAGAAAAATCCATTCGGAGTTACGCTTCTGTGTACGGTGTAGTCTTTAAGTAGGTTCTGATAAAAAAGGGAGTAATTCTTTAGGTTATTTTAAGGAAAGAACATACGTTTCAAACGGCTTTGTTTTTGAGATGCGGGGTGTTAAGTATTAGAAAAAACTGAGATGTTCCAAAAGCTGTTTGCCGTTGATCAATGAAATTTGGACAATTAATTTAACTAAATTAAAGTAATTTACTCAATTTGTTCATATACTGACTCCAGTCGATTTAGATCATAAAACCTGAAAACTTGAAAACATTATTAATAGACATTTTAATACATATTATGACGGGGAAGGGTACGTAGAATGTAATATCAAAAAAGTAACTCGACAGAAGTGACGGAAATAGAAAATTAACGTGACTTTTCACTTTTTTTACTGCTCCGAAAATCTAGACGGCCTATCGGAATATTAGTTATTTTATGTTGTAGGCAATAAAATTACCTACAATTTAAGGTATTATAGTAATTTTTCACTAATTTGTTAACTGTAAAATAAAGGTCGAACGTGGAAAAGTCAGTTTCCGTAGGTAAATAGCCCATTAGTACTGGATGTTGATGAAATTTATGGGAAAGACGGTCAACCCAAAGACCAACATGTGTGCCAAAGGCCGATTCAATTGACCGTAAAATTGTTGCTCCAGGTATTTGTTAATTAATTTCGTTCGTTTTTTTGCAACTAATTGTTTAATTACTAAACATTAATTTTAGAAGTTGATATCATAGATATAGATTCTAATTGATCCAAAGAATCGTATAAATAAAAAATAAGCTCTATTTAATGCAAAAAGAGCGAATTCCCGAGCCTCTTATGCCTGACCCTGGCACAATTTGTGTATAACGCTGTTTTGCACGTCCTACTTTGTTAGTTGTAAAGGGTTACTTAATTTCAACTTTTTGAAATTTTTCTATTTCAGTACGATTCTTTGGATCAATTAGACCCTACGATATGGGCAGTAAAAAAGTGAAAAAATATGTTTTTTGATATTATCATCGTCATAAAGTGCAATGAAATGTTTACTAATAATCTTATCAATGTTCAAACTCTAATTCGACTGGAGTAATAATTATGTCAACCAGTGATGGAGACACTAGAATACACAGCCACTAAAACCCTAATATAGTAAAGTCTCTGGCAGTATTCTGAAAATTCTGTCGGTCTATTTGATTCCTAGCTGTATTTCAAATAAAAGTAGGTGCACATCATTAATTTTATTCGAAAAATGGGGCATTTTGAGGTTATTATTTTTTATATCTAAAATAGGTTTACCATACAGTAGAACAAATCGAAGATAGTTTTATAATTACTAATTTCACAAGAAATATATAGGAACTTGTTGTTGCAAATGTAATTTTAAGTACAATGTAGATAAAAATCATTACAAAAATTGAAAAATCAATGGCGCAAAAATTTGCTCCCTGTCATCAGATAATTCGCAATTTCTTACGTTCTTTCATTTTGGGTTTCTGATAATGACATTGCATTCAAAAATGTATATGCACCACAAAAATCGTTTAAATTTTTTTACGTGAAACAAGAGTCATTGCCGAATTTTTCAACAGTATATTTTAAAAAATAACAGGGAAAGGAAAGAGCTACAATTAAGAGTCACATGAAATAATCGAAATTAAAGAAATACTGTCAGTGACTTTGAAATTCTACGGCTTCATTGATTTTATCTTTCACTTTTTCCGCCACTGGAAGATATAATTTTATGCAAATTCAGTGAATTTTTACCTTTATTCTCTAATGTAAACAACTTTCGAAATATTTGAATATCCTATATCTTAAACAACTTTTTTTAATAAAACAGTATAGAGACACATTTTATTATCGAAATGCAAATAAGGACCATTCGATATAAAAAATCTATTTCATGAGTATATTAATACATACAATAATAATACAGGGTGTCCCGAAATTAATATAACAAAATTAGGTGGTGACCCGTATTTTTTCTTTTTGCCAAGTGGCTCTCCTCTTTCGGAGTTACAGCCCCCTGAAATCTGCCCCTAAGAATAGTCTTTTTTATATCTCAGAACCCTGTAGCACGAGAATCATTAAATTTGGTACACATGGGTTTCATGACATGTGGAATCTGATAGTGCTACGCTTTTTGGCGGGGAATCCTCTTAAGACACTTTTTGTGGGCCTCCTTGTTTTTTGGAACCAAATTTTGTTGCATTAATTTCGGGACACCCTGTATATGGATCTAGCTGTTATTTTGCAGTTCAAATGCATATTATCTTTGATTCTAATAAAATTATCCACTCACAACTGTACATATGTCCCTAATATGCATGTAACAGTTTTAAGTTGGAACAAAACTGTTATAAAATCAATTCGTGATCAAGACTCTTCGGTAGTAAATAATTAAGTAATTAACATCGCGTGAGTCAAGTCAAGTATTAAAAATTTAATTATTATCTATTGCTAATTAATATCCCTTTCAGTGTGTCATACCTACGATCTTTTATTGCTATTTTTGATGAGAAATAAGTAGGTATTTCTTTTTGTTTTCATATGACAATTATTTATTTATACATGGTGTTTATTACATGAAATAAAATTGTTTTATATTCAATGTTCAGAACATTTAAAGTATCTGGACTAAAATAACGCAAATACCTCATGCTAGGTTAAAGTATTGGGTTGGAGAATAAGTAACGTACGTGTTTTTTTTTTCAAAAATATGTTTTACTTTTAACTCCATGCGTGGAGTCGCAGTAGTTGTTGGACAGAGTTCTATGTTGACGGTTTGATTGTATAGAATACTTTAGGTGCAGGTTCTTCATATAATATACATATACCTACTAAAAGGCATATCTGGGTTCTATAAATAATGTCGCTTAGTATTTAAAATCTGAATTTAAAATATAATTAACAGTACAACCCTGACTTAAAATTATAAAAACTGATAGTAGTGTTTATAATTAAAAAAATTACATTCATGTCCAAATGTCACGGAAATCAGTGATTTCCCAAACTGTTCTTAAATCACACCCTGTATATCATATTAAACCGAGTATGATCAAAATAGAAATTCCAGTACAAGTAAATTTGCATAACTGTGCATTTTCCAATAAAAAATAATGGAGACTTCAGTCGTCTCTCAATTTGTGTTGAAGAAAACTGTAAGTGGAAGTTCCATCAATAATTATGAACATCTAGAACGGTAGTCTCGCCCAAGGATGCTCGTAGCAATCTTGTACCACTTGTGTTGACTATTAATGGAGGTGGAGGAGACATAAAGATGAAAGTGGAAATCGGGAAAGATCAACAACTTTGTTATTGAGTTGAGATTCCTTTCTACAATTAAGGGAATTAAAGCTAAGTGTCGCAAACTTCCAAGTACTTCATTAAAGAACGAGTACGGATTGTTTCGAACGCTTAATACATTATTTAAAACCTCCGAATGGCTGTTTTAGTTTACTCTACGAAGTACACTTTAAAAAGTTGTAGTTGCAAAAAAATAATCACCATATTTACATATATATTTTTTTCTTTTTTCTTTATAATTTATCAAAATCAATGCCATATTAACTACTGTACAGTTATTAAAAATAGAGGGTATTCTGAAATGGATATAGTTTTCATTTTTTTGCAATGAAAATGTTATCCTTGTTTAAAATAATGAAAAATTTTAGGTAGATTTCCATTGTCGATTGCTCTTTATGTGCAAGTATATCGCATTAGGTATGATAGGCACTGTTACTTTCTCTGAGATACGAGATTGATAAAATTACTAACACACTTTAATTTCATACATGTATATAAATAAATTGTGATTGTTTTATTTATACTATTTTTTTAATCTAAAAAGGTTATGACAGAGAGAAGTTTCGAAACTATTCCTATTTTTTCTCAAAAATGCCTAATGTCGAAATATGATCTTTTACAGTATTCCTATAAATGCTGCATTCTTGAAAATTCGAGATTTACTGGATACTGGAATAGTTTTAATTAGTCCCATTACATATTTTTAACATTTTAAAAAGATATTTAATTCTTTTTAGATTGTTTCTCTTTCAAAAACTTGTCATAATATTTTTAAGTTTTCATGTTGATTTTAATTTCTTTGACATTTTATATAGAATGTTACAGATAAGGCAGAAATTCTTTGGGAAGGTCGTAGACCTGGTAGAAATAAAAGAAAAAGTTCATAAAATAACCATCCAAAATCTTTCATTTCTGAGATACATGCTGTCAAATGTACCTACCTACACCTAAATTTTGTAGTGAAATTTTCTACAGGGTGTTGCAGATGAGGTAGGAATTCTTTGGAGAGGTTAAAATCTGATAAATAAAAGAAAGGGTTCATATTTTGTGACCAATGTATTTTGTTTCTGAGAAACGGGGTATCATACGATATATAAGAATTTATAAAAGTCTAGAATTAGAAAAATATAAAATTTGTGGGTATGCTTGAGAAAATAAGGAATTCGTCAAATTTTTTGGAAAAAGAAAGATAATCCAATTACAAAAACATTATTTAGTCCTCGTTCTCCTATATTTGCTGTAGTTTGCATTGTTTGACGCAGTGTGTTACATTAAAATATTTAGTAGGTATAAAACTGTATGGAAAATGTATATAAGTATAGATATGGAAGTTAGGATATGGCGCCGTTACTTTATTATTATGAAGATTTGGACCCATGTTCATTGGACATTTTTTGTTTAAAGTAACATTTCCTATCTCCTATTTGGCTATTTTAGGAACACCCTGCATATAACTTTTCCTAGACAGGTTACATAACAATTTTTTTCAAATGGATTGAAGATTTAGGTGCTATGATTTGTTTAAACAAATGTTGGCTTTGAATCGTACCGTATTCTGAAATTAAACAACAATATGTGGTTGTCTCTATTTGACCAAGCGTTAAGAGCCTTATTTTCTACATTTCTTGCTTAATCTCTTTTAAACAGAAAAAATGTATAGACTTCAGAGGTTCAAAGTGTTCATTCATGAATATTTTGATTTTTTCTATAGGACCATGTATTAAATTTGACATGTAGATGCAAAATTTAATCTTATTACGATTTTATTAAGGTATGACGGAATGTATTTTTTATAGTTTGGGAAATATTTGCAGTTGTTTATTTTGTTGATATTTCCGCGTAAAAAATGGATGCCACATAAAAATATGGATTGTGAAAATGAGTAATCGTTTACCGTAAAAGTTACGTAAATATAAAAAAATAAAAAATACACTTAATTCTACAAATGTAAATAATTTTTTTATCGAATCAGCAATAATTTTTATGAAAATGTCTATAATAAAATAATTAGTAATAAGAAAAACAAATAAATTATTAAAAAATTCGAAAATCATTTCGTTGAGCACGTGATCGAATAGGTTTCTTAAAATATTTGTCAACATAAACTTTATAAGGGATTTGTAGGTAACTCTATTCCAATTCTGTAGAAAATGTGGGCTTAAAGAATATTTTCTGCTATTTTGGATTGGGATTTAGTTAGATTAACTGACATACATTTTTAATGCGGAAATAGTACAAAGAGTATAAAAAACTCGAATATCTGGCAAACCATAAGAAATAGACTACAAAATATCTAAGAAAATAAAGAAAAACTATATTTTGCATTTATTTGTGTCAATTTAACATAGGACCCCATCAAAAACAAATTTTTAAAAAACGTATATTCTATTATTATAGCTCTCATACTTTTTACTCTTTTTTAAAAGTCAAACAAATTAAACATTTTTTTTTCTAAATTATATTGTTAAACGGAGTCAAATAATATTTTTCAATACCAGAAATCTAGGGCTACAAAATGTATCTAACCTCACAGACCAGATTTCTAACTGCTGATATTTTGGGTTATACATTCTCCTACTAGCATTGAATTTCAGCAATACCTACAATAAATAGCTAATAATAAATAATTATCAAAAATAAAAACTACAAATATGTCTAAATTATAATATAATTAATACAGAAACACGTTTCTGATATATTAAAATATCAGCAGTTAGGAATCTTGCCTGTGGTGTTAAAGATCTTTTGTATACCTGGTATCTACAAGCATTGTTTGACTTAATTTGAAAAGGTTTAAAAAAATGTCTGAAATTATTTGAGCAAGTTAAGTTATCCGCTATGAAACTTTTAAATTTCTAACACCCGTAATTACTTTTTCTATTTGAATCTTGTTACAAGTTCTCTATTTATCTTTATTTCAGGATATTTACTGTTAGAGACATCGATAATGTGCATCCTATCTTTTGTCTTGACATGAGAGTTTTGTTTTGTTAAAAAAAAACAATTGTTATTATTGATAAAAACGTCAAATGTAATCTTCTTGTTTGTGTTTGAGGAAAATGTATTTAAAAAGAAAAAGTACAAATTGTGTTTAAATAAAAGAGAAAGTGCTCGCGTGGTTTCGACACAGAACATTTACTATTTTCGAGAAGCGTTAACTTTTTTCTTAATATATAACACCGGAACAGTATGATTTAGTATGATTTAGTAGTTTGATTTATGATATTTTTTTTAAATAAATTTTATTTTTATTAAACACTTTTTTTATTAACATTATTTATTTATTTATTTATTTATTTATTCATTTTGTGGTAGACAACATGAGTTGCGTAACAATAGTCAACGTAACAACTACATCTACCCTAAAGTACACCCGGAGAAAAAAAATCAGATAAATAAAAACACTTATTTACTAAAAATGTTTTCAGTCTTTGTTTAACCTGGAATATCGTTTTAGTCGACAGAGAAGACACATTAATTGTTTTTATAAAAATACGATGTAGACTTTATATTTTTGAATCAAAGAAAAAGTAGTCTCATTTATTTTTTTTTGTTATTGAAAGAGAAGTTTTCATTTTTTTGAGAGAAGTTTGGTTTACCGAGTTTACTTTAGAGAGTACTTAACCAAACTTTTTGAGTAGCCTTTTCACCTCCCCAGAGGTTAAAAGACCCATGTTGATTATTAAGGAAAATGTGTAATAAAAGTGTTATATTTCTTTTTTTTCTAATTTAAGGATGCTTTTAAAGATTCATTTTGAAGATAAGTTGCGAAAAAGCGCAAGAAGGCTTTATTATACTACGCTGGTGTAATAGACCCATCAAAGAGTTTTTAAAATGTCAAATGTTTTTAAAAGGATTGTCTCTTGTAATATTTGTTTAACTTTTGTAATAACTCAAATTAATAAACGGGAAAAACTAGAATTGCTCCAGAAACATATTCCATAACGCTAGACTCAACATAAGCGTAATATAAATTTAACAAATGTTTTTCTTTCATACATTTGAATTTAACTGAACAATATTATCACAATGTTTCTTCCAGTTTCAACATTAAACATACATTACCCGAGCCACGAAAGAATCATCCTTAAATTGTACGCCTTGTATGTTCCTGGATGCTCTTTCGCGGGATGTCGTTTGGCTTGGGAAATTCTGCGGCAGGGTTCAGTGTACGGAACGTCCTGTATAATACGGGTCGGCCGGTCCTCAGGCACCCGGGGCCCCGTATACCAAGTTTATCCGTGCATTAATCGAAGGCCCAGCGGCGGTGGCAGCCCCGCGACCCCCGCCGCCCAGACTGACCACTTGTCGGGCTAATTACCGAAGGAGATCGTTATTCGCGGGACGCGGGGCGGCGAGGGGGGCACACGCGACCGCGGCATTTCCGCCCCAGATGACCTCTATTGATGGATTCGAGATGGGTCGCAGATGATGCCGAAACGCTAGCTAAATGGTCGACGGCCGGCTGGATATTGGATATGTGCCCCAAAGTTCGTCTTGTCGACGTTGACGTGTTATTTATTCATCGAGGCGTCGGTTGTACAGGGTGTTACTCACAAAGAACCTCAGTACCGCATGTACTGTGGATGATATACTTTCACAAACGTCTGGTTTGTTGCTGAATCAATCCAAATCCAGAATTTGCATTATATCTCATTTAAAGTCTTTAATAGCCTGCAGGACTTTTATAAGAACTACTCATAAAACTGTTAATAAACCTATATGTTCCTGTAGCATTAATCACATGAGGCTAATTAACCCAAAAAGAGCGTAAAGAATAACTTTCTTCAGATTGTCAAAGTCAAATGCTTAAAGCTATAGTAAAACTTATTCTATTCAGTGGCGGCTCGTGACATTGAGAATAGGTGAAGCATATTCATTGATTGACTAAAAAGAAAAAAAAAACGCCGCTGGCAAAAATTTTCAAATTTTCAAGTTCAAACAGCTTTAAATGAATCCGGAAATTTTTACTTGCATTTGCAATATTACCGAAAAACTGACGTCCGTGAGAAGGATTTTCATTTAGATTTTATAAAAAATAGAAGTATTAGTTCGGATTGTGGACTTCTGCGAACATTAATGCACACCGTACATGCATCTTCCAAAGAAACTTTGTGGTTACGACAACCTCGCCCGACTTTACACCCACAATTAAATACGGCATACAGAAAAGTTTTTTAAATGAACACTTTCACGCAACCACTTAGGGTAAAGATGTCTATTATGAGACACCTTTTTTAAATAAATCATGGTTTTTTCAATTTTAACATTTTTCTTGGAAAATTAACGTTTTTCTGTAGGGAATTTAATCTAGATCTTTCAAAGAAACGCGAGAACGCCTCAAATTTGTATTTTAGTTTTTAAGTTAGATTTTATCAAAAAAGTAATATTTGCCTAATCGAAAAAGGGGTTCCTAATTTGAGACAGTATGGGTTCTCTATCTCTATCTCAAATTAGGGAATAAAGCTGAAAATGACCTATTGTTTGCTCAAACATATTTTTATTGAATAAACAGAACATAAAACATGTTTAGGTGTGGCTTTCTCTAAAACAAAAAACTTTTTTTTCTTTAAATAAAGTAACATTTTCTCTTAAAACAACGAATAGGTAATTCTGTGAACAAAAGTTTAGGTTTTCAACCTTAACAACAAACGGCGCAAATAAACTTTTTTATTTCTCCACATTCTAGATATGTCCATTTGAAACAGGCCTGGCATTTCTCCCACTTTTCACCTCGCGTATCTTTGGAATATAAACCGGCGCAATATGGACACTCTGCATCGTCTTCCTCGTCTTCTGAAGAAAAATCCGTGGTGTGCGAAACAGTGTCATCATCTTCACTGGACGTTGATGATTCAGTAAAAACTTTCCTTTTCACAGGCCCAGTTCCTTTTCCTTTTTTTTGCCGCCTTTTCTTTTTTTCTCTTCAAAGCTTCTTCTATTTGTAGTTTGTACGGAGAAGATTGCGAGTTTAGTATTGAAGGTCTAACGAAAAACCTTTGTTTCGCTCATCTATACTAGTTACCCAGTGGTGAGAATGCTTTACCTTCATATGCGGCGCCTTGTCCCGTAGTATGAGGTACATATCTCATATTAGGATATGTGTCTCATACTAGGGTCTTAAGAAATTTTATTCAGTTTTAGGTTAGTTGATAATAGCATGAAAAAAATTGACTCAACGGCATGATAAATAGATACAACGTCATGTTAGCTTTATGTTAATGATAAACAACACTGTCTTGGTAATAATTTTGTGTTTTATACATACTTTTACGACAAGCACTGCAAGTACTTTGGCGACCGGAACACAGAAACTTGCCGCACAGCCAACTGCTTTCCCGCGCAACGGGGCCTCTATTAACATACGATAAAAAGTGAACTGCCGGTAATATAGAACAGCGGCGCTCTTTTCAAAAAATGGCCTAATTTGCGAGAAAGGCTGGTGTCTCATATTCGGAACTGTCTCATAATAGGCATCTTTACCCTATACTCCGAATACCATTCATTCCAAAACTTTCGAACGTACACATTATCCTTTGACTTCCCCTTTTTTCCATATCGAGAGAATGAGGCACCGGTCTCTCGCAATTTAAAAAATACTTTTTGTCCTCAATTTTCCATCTGGAAAATGGCGTTTCCAACAAAAATTTCTGTAACACTTTTTATGGGTGTGTAAGTTTCATATGAAGCCGGACTGTATTCGAAAGTCAGTTTGTAATACATTGTTGTAGTGATTGCTGTGCTGTTTTTAGAGAGTACATTTAATAACCGCATTTTTCTTTTCAAAATGACGCATTTNCCAAAAAAAGCGTAAAGAATAACTTTCTTCAGATTGTCAAAATCAAAAGCTTAAAGATATAGTAAAACTTATTCTATTCAGTGGCGGCTCGTGACATTGAGAATAGGTGAAGCATATTCACTGATTGACTAAAAAGGAAAAAAACGCCGCTGGCGAAAATTTTCAAATTTTCAAGTTCAAACAGCTTTAAATGAATCTGGAAATTTTTACTTGCATTTACAATATTACCGAAAAACTGACGTCCGTGAGAAGGATTTTCATTTAGATTTTATAAAAAATAGAAATATTAGTTCGGATTGTGGACTTCTGCGAACATTATCGCACACCGTACATGCATGTTCCAAAGAAACTTTGTGGTTACGACAACCTCGCGTAACGTTTCCAAAATTGTTAAATCCCTTGTTATTCCATACGCCCGACTTTACACCCACAATTAAACACGGCACACAGAAAAGTTTTTTAAATGAACACTTTTACGCAACCACTTAGGGTAAAGACCCTATACTCCGAATACCATTCATTCCAAAACTTTCGAACGTACACATTGTCCTTTGACTTCCCCTTTTTTCCATATCGAGAGAATAAGGCACAGGTCTCTTGCAATTTAAGAAATCCTTTTTGTCTCAATTTTCCATCTGGAAAATGGCGTTTCCAATAAAATACATACTGGATCATACATAGGAAACATTTCACTGGACGACGTGTATCGTATAAACTGTTGAAGGCAGACGATGGGCGATGCTGCTTAAATTTCTGCGTCACTCGTTCCTCTACGCCGTAGTTTAATCACGTATTGACCGCCTCGTTGCCATGACAACCGCAGTAAACAACGCTACGAAGAGAAGCAGAATACACACTGATTTCAATCTGCGTCACTTGAGTATACTATACGTTGTATTGTCTGAGGTTAATGTTCGCGCTCAACGAAGGCAATGTTTTTTTAGAAGGCGTTCACCGTGCATCTATTCTGTTTATTTCTGCGTATTAAACAAACAAACACAATACATTTTCAATATAGAATTATACCTAAATTATAAAATATATATAAAATTAAAAATAATTTTAAATTGCACAACCAAACGAAAATGGGTGCGTCACTTGCGTCACCTGACGAGCCGCCACTGATTCTATTTAAGACGAACTTATTTCGTTATCTTTGTGCGAACCAAAAGAACTTAATAAAACATAACAGATTAGTCTTATATGAAAAGTTTTTTGAGGCTATCGTGATGCCAAATGCTAAATTTACCTAAAATATTTTAATATATTGTTGATTGCAGCAAATAAAATAGAGGATGTGTTAGGTAAATAAAATTCATTTATAAAGTTTCAATGCGTTTATAGAAAGTAACCTAAAATACATTGGTAATATCACAATTTTCAAATGACAAACAGTTTACTATTGAAATGTATAAAATTCGTTCTAAATCTTTAATACCCTTCATTCTATTTAAATTTTAAAAAATTCATAAATTTTATTAAAAATTGTTTCTTTTTTAGGAAAATCCATGTTTTATTTATCAATGTTATAAAACCTAATTATTGTGTATACAGGGTGTTAATGAACTTATGTCAAAAATTGAAAGGGGTGAAAAAGGAGCAAAAACTGAGTTAACTGATGTCACAAACATGTATCGGAGGTTTAAGGCCATTGAGAAAAAAAACAATTAAAAATGTGTTTAAAACTGTCTTGGAACTGCTGAAATACATGTATTTTATCGCGATTTTTATCGGCGAGTACTTACAAAAATTTCTGTAACACTTTTTATGTGTGTAAGCCGGATTGTATTCGAAAGTCAGTTTGTAATACATTGTTGTAGTGATTGCTGTGCTGTTTTTAGAGAGTACATTTAATAACCGCATTTTTCTTTTGAAAATGACGTATTTATTTAGCAATCGCGAATATTATGATATGCTCATAATTTATGGCAAAACAAACGAAAATGCTGACAGAGCTTGTCAAGTGTACCGTACAAGATATCCTGAACAACGTGCTCCCGCAACGCGAACATTTGTTACGTAAAGAGTTTTGAACACCGGTCAAGTACAACCGCGTCCAGGTCGCGACGGTGGCCTAAGGCGACCACTACGAATCTAAAATATCGAGGAGATGATTTTAAATCTCGTCGAAGAAGATCCGCATAGTAGCACCAGAAATATCGCACAGCAAGTAAATATTTCGCATCCTGTTGTGTGGCGGACATTATAAGAAGCTCAGTTGTACCCATTTCATATTTAACGTGTTCAAATACTTACTCCTGAGGATTTTCCACTACGTAGACGTTTTTGCGAATGGTTGCTTCAAGAACATGCAAGAAATCCTCAATTTACAGCGCAAATACTTGTTACAGATGAAGCATGTTTTAGTAGAAATGGTGTACGTAACGTCTACTACAACACTTACCACTGGACTACAGAGAATCCAAACGAAATATGTCGCGGTGCCTTTCAGCAACACTGAACATGTGGGACGGTATCGTTAATGACTCTTTAATAGGACCTTTTGAATTGCCTAGACGCTTAGACGGTGCTTCATATATAGATTTTTTGGAAAATCGCTTGCCGGAGTTATTGGAACACGTGCCATTAAATGATCGGTAAAATATGTGGTTACTGCATGACGGAGCCCCCACTCACTTTTTTCGGAGAGGGCGCGACTTTCTAAACATTTCAAAATCAAAATATAGTTGCATGATTTATTACCATTGTTTAGCGAAACTTTCATTGTCAATGTTAGGCATGTCTATTATTTGTCGACTTCGAAGTCTACTACCAAAGAATAAAAAAAATTTTTGCATTACATTAATATTAATCATAATAATTAAGTAAAACCTAGTAAATTCATAATGTTGAGAAGATATAACCCATACAATATGTCATATCTTAATTTTTAATGCTACTCAATACTGGTTGAATGATGCGAGTTGTTTATTAGATATTACCAAAGACCTCAGAATGACTAGACAAGTAATTCCCTATGCATTGCAAAGGAATTGTTTTGATTTTCTACAACTTGAGACATCCTGCTATTAAACAAGGATGAAGATAGTTCTTTGTTTACTAGGGAACTCTTAACCGGTGGCGTGTGTGTTAAAGAGGGTGATACATTTTAATATTTGTCTAATTTATATATACTTACCGATTTCACACCTAATTTGATTTTAAAATAATATTAATGACTTCTTTTTTAAATAAATATAACCATGTTCGTTTTACTCCATAACGGCACTTACTGCCGAAAAAAAGGTAATACTAGTTACAACAATCTTTATTTTCTCAGTAACAATATACATCAATATGTTAAATAATACTAATTAATAAAAGTTTTTACCAGTACAAATAGGAATCACAAAGTTACAGTTACATATAGTATGGTAGCTATATTATACTTGTATACAATAATATGCATATCGAGTAGGACAATTAAGTGATTAATGAAAGAGAAATAGTAAATGGGGTCATTACACATATTTTTAAGTTCTTTAATTTCTTAAACAGATTTATTGGATCTAATTTGTTATGGTGGCAATTGATACAAAGTGATCCCGAATTATGTGCAAAAAAATTGAGGGAAAATTGTTTATACAATTTTAATAGGGGTCCTATATTTTGACTAAACGAACTTGGGAACTCGGGAACTGCTGTGTCCTTAAGATAAATTCGGCCACCAGGTCTTATTAAGAAATCACTTGATATGAAGTGATCTGAGCATACAACACTATCTTTAGGAATATTTTCCTTTCATATACATCTCAAAATGCGAGAGAGCCAAACGTGTCGGCGTTCAACATTCGAAGGAAACCTAAAATCAAATTACCTAGGTATATTTCCTTTTAAATAATGTTGCCTTTGCAATTCATGTTACTTTTTATTTAACCGTAACACACAATTCACGTTTTAAAAAAATATTTTATATTTTCAATATTATTGCACTGAAAATTTTCTATTCAAATTTTGTTTTAAACTACCGTTGCTTCTGTTATCTGTTACGCCCATGGTAAATCTACCTACCTGTGAAAAGGTCGATTGCCTCCATTTTTAAAGCGAAATCTACATATAACACAATATTTTCCCATTGTCTATTCACAAAAACAATAAATTCTGCCAAAGAAACTAATAATCCACGGTAAACACAACGTTAAACTCACTAAGCACGTAAAGAATTAATGGCGGCCGACAGTCGTAAACAATAATAAACATCTAGCATAGAGCAGGTACTGCGCGCGCACCTTACCACATGTCTTTAGCCAATAGGAGGCTGAGTTCTCAAAATATTTACAATAGAACAAAACAAACCAAGACAATGCACTGTCTATCCTTTCTGAGCTCTTTGGATATTACAGATGTAATTCAGCGTCGGATGGGACCGTAGTCCGCAGAGTAGTTGTTTCCCATTATATCGTTAGCTAAAAAGATTTATAGAATACTCAATAGACGATCAATTGTTTTATTTGTCTAATTTGAAAAGAGAAGAGGAGGAAGTTAAGAAAAGGTTACAGAAAATCAGCAGGATTGTTTTACAAAACAGTTTTAAAACCATTTGCAGGATTTTAGTTTTAATTTTCAAACAAAATGAATCCATAAATTTTTTTGCGAAATGGATAGTTTTAAAGAATTTAGTTTAAGTTTCTTGTAAGCCTAGTTTTAAAAAACTAGTAATATTTTGTTGAATATGGTAAAGCATTCCATTTTTTCCGTACCGATTCAGCTAATTTTTGCTTTTAAATAGTTAAACAGTTACCTAAAGTTTAATAAATTAACATCCTACGAGATATTTGAATAAATGTGATGTTTATTACTTCAGATGATTTGTTAATTAATGCTTTTTAGTCTAAAATAACCCAACATTACAATTTTTCTAAAAATCATTAAATTCCATTTAACGACAAAATGTATCATAAACTTTGATCCTTTTCGAAGATCCTATTATATTTCATTAATGCTAACTAGTAGTAGAATTGATTTATTTTTGTGAAAGATAACAAAACCAATTTTTGGTCTCTTATTCGTCCCAAATAAAACCCAAATTAGGGGGTTAAACTCAATCGAGGGTGCCGCAGGCAATTCGAAGGCAATAATACTATTTTGGGGATCAAAAGATCGTCGAGAATTCCATATTTGAGGCAACATTAGACGCGGTCTATCAAACGCAACAATCGTGTAGCCGCTCATTTACACCTGCCTCGTTAAATTACCTGCAACAGTTGGTGGAATGATTTGTAATTTTTAGGTTGTCGGCCTCAAGGTCCGCGGTCCGCGCCGCGCAGTTTTTTCCATTTGACACATTCAGTCGTTTTGATACAGTCGCGTTTTTCAACGCGGATTATTCAATATTTCCAGCTTGGCTACTAACTACCGACTGAATGTTTTGCCATTTTATTGCGGATTATAAATCCAGTATCAACAATAAGCATACTTCATCATATACAGTATGTTCTGTATATTTTTTTTATTTCCTTATTATTAAATTATTAGATAGGGACACTACCGATTTTTTAAACATTTCCAAAGATTCTCTTCAACACGTAACAGAGTGCTGCATTTATATCATCAATATCATCAGCTGGAAAAAGACTGGTTAATTTTTTTTCGGCAAGTTATTCGTCAAATTCTGCAACGTTGCTCTAATTTGATAGACCTTATATCTTTTAAGATAACCGAAATCTTAATGATGCGGCTCTAAAAATGCTCATCCTTTTTTATTATAACTGTTTATAGATAGATGCAAGATATTTTGAAAAACTGGTTTTTCTTCCATGATCATTTCCGTCAAAGTTTCAGGTTGAATCTAACGGGTCTAAAATTTGATGTTCAAGTATCAAATCTTCCGAACAAGTTACTCTTGGATTGAATCGTTTATTTCAGAAAAATCTGTCACATTTTGTTTCAAGAGATGAAAAAAGTATAATATGTATATACATATATTAAAAAACCTAACACCAAAATTCCATTAAAATTATATTAAAATTTGACAATAAAAACTTTTTGGTCTTTCTCTTGTTTCAGTTTTGTAAAATATTTATTACCAATGTCAAATGAACTTAATAAAACAGCATTTACTATATTACTGATTGCTTCAATTAGTTAGAGGGTGAACCATATTCTATAGGATTTGAAGGCAAGTTTTATCTAAAACTAAGAAATTAATAAGCATGTAATTTTTTTACGTCACTGTGTTCTACTAAAAAACCTACTTTTATAAAGTTTTCGTAGTTTTTCGATCTAATATTTAATAACTGAAATTCATGGGCTAAATAAAATTGCCATTTTATGAGAAAAGTCCTGTTTGTCTGAAATGGAAATGATAGGTTGCAATTTACGCCACTGCTTTTTTTTTCTGAAATCAAGACCAATAAGCATTAATTAGTTCTTTCTATCTCACATGATTTTGCACTAGATAATTCCAAATGGCATAAAATTTACCTATACTTATTTTTTAAGCAAAACAGTGTCGACACGGTAGTTCAATATGTCATTTAATCGTTTAATACATAATAAAATTACTTTTTAACTAATGATATTGTGGAAAAAACTAATCTGCTGGCTACTTCTCCATCCATTACCAAATAACACCCGCAATAAGTATCTGATAAACAGTTAAGATCATTCGTCAGCAGAACCACCAGACATATACAGGTTTCAAAACCTATTAGTTTGTCAGTATGTTATATGCAAGATGATCGAAGTATGATTTCGCTATTTGGGTGTCTATCTACCGACAAGTTTTGAAAATTCAACCTTCAAAATATGTCATATCTTGAATGTCAACACTACTCTCTGGCTGCTGACACAAAGTATTATTTTGTAATTATTTGTAAAAAGCGACCTACTATCTGTAGGTACCTACTGTGAAAGCATGATTCGCATTAAACGAATTCAACTTTTTTACTAATAATATTGTGGGTATAACTACTCTGGGGCCTACAGCTCCGTTCAGGATTGAATTACGAGTATAGTCTTTCCGAAGTCAGTTGAACCTGTATGAAAACGCCTAGCAATAAAATTTAATGAGTTTCATAGGCACCCCTAAAAAAGTTTTCTGCTAAAGGTAAAAACTTATAATAATTTGTATATAATGTGTAGAAAATTTCTATTATATGTTCATTTGACCAACAACATATTTCAATTATTTATGTCTTCAAACAGTTTTATTATATTGATGGTAAATTTCGTTTTATTCCGTTTCAAATGGTCTCCAAAATGCCATGTTGTAATAAAATAAGTAAACTAAATATCCCTCTTATTTCTCACTTTCGCAGTTGTAATATGAATGATTAATAGAAGGTGTCTATAATAAATTAAAATTACCTGAATCAGACCAAATTCCGCATTGCTGCACTGCACTGCTAGGTCATTTGTTGATAACTGAATTTGTGGCCAGGGCGCCCAGTTCGGCTGTGTTTGTGCCGCGTTTGCCCGCGCGCTCATTCTTCAACTGGGCAACCAAACCTGTATATGGGTATGGCTAAATAAATATGGGAACAAGTTTCTGAAATATTTCAATGCCGAGTTGCTGCGTCAGCGACCGAACCTGGTACATACTGCCAACCTTCTTTAATTAAAAACGGAACGACTATACACCCAGTGGGTAAAAGCTAATGCGTTTGGCCGGTATGCAGTGAGTAGCATTGACAATTAAGATATGACATACTTTGTAGGTTATATCTCACCCACACTAACACATTTTTTATTTCCAATGCTTACCTACTAAGTTTTATGAATTTAAAATCATTGCAAATTTTGTTTCACAAACGAGCTAAAAAGTAGGAGGTCATTTTTCACTACTAACATTTTTTTGTCTCTTACAAGAGTCGTTTCACCTCTCCGGTCATTCTGAATGTCAATACATATTTAAAAAATTATTTAAAAGTAGAAATTCAACGTCAATCAGTTAATGCGTCAAAAAAACTTTTATTTTTCTCGCCTTTTCTCTCTAGTTATTCGGCGCAGGTACCTAATGAAAAATAATCTCCGGCCGAAGAGCACACTGGTCCGCTTTTCTTTCGCAAATTTCGTCCGCCCTCTACTTATATCCCCAAATGTCCGACCACCCTCGCCGAACCGTATATCTGGGTAAATTGGGGATTCCACCGTCCCCGAGCCCCCGCCACCCACCGCCCCCGGGCCGCCTCCGGCCCCGGCGTCCCCGTGTTCGGCTAAGTGCGCAGTTAGGGGGCCGAGACTGACCTCGCAGCTCGCGCCCCGCGTGCGTGACGGACAGACCTGGCGATCGGGGGCCGGCGGGAGGGAGGGGGCCTGCCCGCGGGGACGCACCGCGGCATCTGCCGTGCCGTACCACCGCGGCGGCAGAGACGGCGGCCGACCGTCGCCAAGACCGACTCAGGGACGGCACCAGGATTAGAACGGGGCCAGCCTACGCCGACGGTCGGCGGCAACCTCCTTCTTGTCCCCATCGCAAGCAGGCAGGCCTGTCCAAACACTCTCGCACACACACACAGTGCTCTTGAGACGTCGATCTGACTCTGGACTTCATATAATTCGTGTGGTAGACTCCACAAAAGAGATAATCATATATACTGAAAAAATAAATTACGAGTTCAGTAAAAATTGTCAGCAGTTTTTTTACCCATCATTTTACTTCAAATTTCCTGTCAATTGTGAAATCATAATAAAAAATTAAGTAAAATTATTGTACAGTGTAATTTTACGCCTTACTGTCGTAATATTACATGATTACACATTATTTTACATCTTAAATTCTACAATTGCTTGTACTTGTAATATTATGATTGTAGAAAAAAACAGTAGTAGTAGTTTATTCATAAGTAGGCAAGCTTAATATAAAAAACATATAACATATTACACTTACTCAAGAAACAAAATACAATAACAGAGTTACTTACAGTCTAATATGTATACAATACCTATAGTACTCGCAACGATACAAACACAGTTTAAAGAAAACACTTTTACTTTGTCTATAACACACAAGTAGTTTTAATGTGATTAACTAAGTGCCTCTTAAAAGTTATTAAATAGTCAATAGATTTCAGTCCTTCAGGCAACGTATTAAAACTGGTTAATCCCTTATAAAACAGCGTGTTCCAACATTTTTTAGCATTAGGTTTTTGAATATGAAAATGTTTCCTACATCTTGTTGAATACTGATGAATATCCTCATTTGTTACTAAGAAACTATTTAAGTATGATGGTTGAATACCCTAAACTATTTTATACATAAAATCCTTGCTTAGATAATATATACGCTTTGATACTGATAACCACATCAATAGATCTAACATACTTTGAATTGGTGTATATCTATTACATTTCAGTATAATTCTCATGCCTCTATTTTGAATTTTTTGTAACTGTGATGGTTTGTTTTGATTGAACATTTACATTAGCGTGGCACAGTAATCAAAATGAGGTCGGATTATACTATTATAACAAGTAACTGCCGCATACATTGAAAGTTTATTTGCAACCCTACAGAAAAAATTTTTTAATATCTTTTTAATAATGTAATCACAATGATTGTTCAAAGAAAAACTATTATCAACAATAAATCCTAAGTACTTAAACTCAGTAACAATTTCAATAATTTCATCGTCTATTGTGATATAAATTGGATAAGTACTTATTTGTTTATACTTATAAGTAGTGGTTAATATCATGGCTTTTGTTTTTTTAACATTTATCTTAAGTTTATTCATTCATAAATATTTTTCAACACCTGCTAAAGCATCGTTGATAGATTTAATACATTGATTTAAATCTTTATCAGTAACTACACTAATGTATCATCAGCAAATAACCCAAGAGAGCAGTTTCCCTCGATGTAGTTGATATCATTCAAATATATTATGAAAAGTAATGGCCCTAATGCACTCCCTTGTGGAACTCCAAAGTTATTCATTATTTTATTTGAAGTAAAATAACCAATTTTAGTTACTTGTGCTCTATTATTCAGGTAGACCTCAAACCACCCCCCCCCCAATACCTGATATTCCATAATATTTTAAGTTTTTTAATAGAAGATTTCTATCTATTGTTTCAAATGCTCTTTTTAAATCTAAGAAAACAGTTACAATATATTTATTTTCATTAATTAATTGATTCCAACTAGTCATTGTATATTGCAGAGCTGTTTCGCAAGAATGATTTTTTCTGAAGCCCGATTGTTGTCCAATAAACAAATTGTTATCATTAAAATATTCCATTATTTGATCATGAACCGCTAATTCGAGAACATTTTCAAGTGGTGGTATTGTATTAATTGGACGAAAATTGCATGCTTCGATATTATTATTAATTTTAGGAACAGGTGTAATTGTACTAGTCTTGAAGCGACTTGGAAAAGTCCCCGTCTCCAATGAAGTATTAATGAAATGCAAAATGACATGACCAATGACATCAAATAAATCCTTCAAAAATTTTGCATGCAATATTTTACCATTAATTATCTTATTGTCCAATGAAAATATTATCCGCAATTGGTCAAACGTTAATTTTTTAAAGATGCTAATACCACTACTTACTTGATGAAAACTTTGTGTCGACCACAACTGCTCACTCTTTATGCTATTGGCTATATCAGCTACACTATTAACAAAAAAGTCATTGAATTTTTGTGTTATTTAATTTTGAGATGTAATAGTATAATATTGCAAAATGTATTTATATCGTCCAGTAATTACGTGCTGTGCTGTAGAAAATTTTGCGGAAGTTTTGATTTTCTGTAATTTTATGTATTTTGAGCTTCCCATTTCAAATATTTCATTTGTCACCTCGTATCTTTGCCACCGGCCCCGCCATATTGTAATAAATTTAGAAAAAAAGACATTTTTGAGATATCTCGTTACTTCTTGTTTTGACAGCAAAAATAATTATGTAACAAATTAAAGACCAGTAAATTTGCTACAAAGTAGATTCTAACCATTTTTTTTTTTTTTTTCATAAAACTGACCTGAACTGTGTGAAATTTCATCACCTACAATCTCCCAAATTTTTAAAACGTCATTCTGTAACACCGTCTATAATACATTATTTTTCCAATAAGAATTGTTTTAAATTGAGATAAAAAAATAGTGAAAAAGCTTTGAATGTAAATATTAGAGTTTAACATAGTTACTACCGTTTTTTTGTTGTTAGCAAAGAGGAAACATTTTAAAGTCGATCTGTTGTAGTTTTAAAATTATTAATCTTTCAAAAGCAAGTCAATTTGTTGGGGCAGCTAGTAAAGCTACATTGATTGATTAATTTTGTTAATAAAAAATAAACTATAGTACAGTAAATTATGAAGTATTATACAGGGTGTTTCTTAATAACGTGCTAATATTTAAGGAGATTATTTTTGGGTCCATTTTAAGAAAAAAACTTCATATGAACATATGTCCTAAAAGTCTTAACTTTTGACCTACTGAAGTTTTATGAAAAATAATTTTTTTAATGATAACTTTGGTATTACCCTAGATATTTTTTCAAAATTGGTACTCGCCTTCTATTCATCGAGATGCATTTTCTGATGTACAAACAATTTTATTATTTTTGCCAGTGGCGTCTGTATAGGTTTTGTATTGAATTTTTTTTATGGAAAATATGTTACGCCAGGGTAATTTTCTTTTACCATTCCAAAATGTATGTAGATTACTGTAATTTCATAATTTCAACGTTTAAAAGTTATTATCTACACTTCTATATCTATACTATCTATACTATCTATACTAATATTATAAAGAGGAAAGATTTGTATTTTTGTATGTATGTATGTTTGTTACGAATAAACTCAAAAACTACTGGACGGATTTCGATAAATCTTTCACCATTAGAATGCTACATTATCCCTGAGTAGCATAGGCTATATTTTTTATATCCCAAAATGTTTAAAATAAATGTCCGCCCGTGCGAAGTCGGGACGGGCCGCTAGTCTTAAATAAATTATTGTTCAAAGTTACATACATCTTTTTTTTCTCGTATGTGGTCCAATAAGATGCAAATGAATGAATTTTAATTTTTTATGCGTACGTCAAACGAAAAAAGTTCAAGATACCACATTTGCTCAGAAAGGAATGAGGATTTCAAAAATAATTTTTACTTTAAGAAAAAGCAGTGGCGTAACATATTTTTCTTCAAAAATATTCAATACAAAACCTGTACAGACGCCACTGGCAAAAATAATAAAATTGTTTGTACATCAGAAAATGCATCTTGATGAATAGAAGGCGTGTACTAAATTTGAAAAAATAACTAGGGTAATACCAAAGTTATCATAAAAAAAAGTTTTTTCATAAAACTTTAGCACCCTGTAGTTCAAAAGTTAGGACTTTTAGGACGTATGTTCATATGAAGTTTTTTTCTTAAAATGGATCCACGAATAACCTCCTTAAATATTAGCACGTTATTAAGAAACACCCTGTATAGTTGTTTGCACATAGCAACACATGCATTCTGTTTAAAATTGCCGCTGTCATATAGGAGATAACATTTGCCAAATAAAATTTCACTTTATTTTTGTCTTTTTATAGTATGTCAACACAAATTGAAAAAATTAAGATAGTTTAAGAGAGGAAATAATCTCATCTTTATTTAGACTAAGCAATAAAAAAATCCTTACTTTCAAATATGTTAGTAGAAGTACATATTTTTCTACCCATAGGTGTATGTGAAAACAAGGATTTTGTCAGGGTTTAGCCGGTTTGAAAGATATTTTTTCTCAATATATAGAAGATATTTTCGTCGTTAGAAATCAAAATGTCAAATAAATTTTTTTTCCTCCAATTAAATCAAATCATGTTTTTCGATACCAGATATCTAGCTACACAAAAGATCTGTAACACCACAGACAAGATTCCTAACTGCTGATATCGCAGAAAACAATTATTCTATGGGCTAAATTATACCAGCAATACCTAGTAAAGAGCTAGTAATAAATAAATAATTATCCAAAAAATAAAAAGTAAATATGGTATGTTTCACTAAAATTAATACAAAAATACACACCCAATTAATGTAATGTAAAAAATTTGGACGAAAATTTAGAAGCTCATCCTGGAAACTACGCCTCTGTATGAAAAATTGCTTATACATACCGGCTAGGAAAGTACCGATGGTCTATCTGAAGTTACGTGAGAGCGATAAAGTAAACCATAGAAATCCATGTGATAGACAAGGATGGTTATAGTGAAGGCGTCTAATAGTCACCGCCCATTTCGCCCTTCCACAAATAAGAAGTGGATCTTATTTGTCGAAGGACGAAACGGGCGGTGACTATGAGACGCCTTCATTATAGCCATCCTTCTCTATCTCATGGATTTCTATGGCTTACTTTATCGCTCTCACGTAACTTCAGATAGACCATCGGTACTTTCCTACCCGGTATATCAGCAGACATGATTTTATATTTAGTACACCCGAATTTTAATCATTGAACACAATGGAACCCTTTTAAGTGACAAAATGTATCCATAAAAAGCTGATGCCATGCTTTAACAATTTTAGCACCTTGTCAGCGAGAGCTGAAAGGAAATAGGAGAACATTGAACTAGCATTACATAAGCAATTAAAATCTTGCTAATAAACTACCGGCGCGGCGGTTTTTTATATAGACTTTCCAGGTTCAATTAATTACATGATCAGTGTGAGGAATTTAGCGATGATATTTTAAGACTTACCCTTCGGTTAACATTTTAATTTATAATATTCTAAAATGTGATGAAGATTTTTTTTGCAGAATAGAATTGAATGAAAATTGCTGTGTGAACAACTACTTCAACTTTGTCGGTCAAGTTAATTTCACTAAGAATTGAGCCATTAAAACCTAATCGTTCAACCAATCGTTATTGGTTTTCAGACGAGTTAAAACGTATTTGAAGCATGTGAAGGTGCGCTCCCATGATTTGAATCGAAAATCGAATGAAGCTTGCTATGCGAAAGCGTGTTTTCACGATTTGAACCTACTCAAACCCATTGACCTATTCAAACTTTATCATTGACTGGTCATCATTGATTTTTAGACACTGAATTTGCCAGTCGACTTGAATCATCTTATTCTGGATTCTGTAGTCTGCGCCTTATTTTTGGGGTTAGACAAAATATTTTGAAATCCTAGAGACTATTATGTTGAAAATTTATAGAACTGTATCATAACTAATTATTTCTCTGAAAGCATATACATATAAGTCAGATACACAAATAAAGGTGCTAAAGAAAAACAGTTATTCTATGCCAAGATCATTTTTTCTGAATCTTTAACGAAATAACCTTTATAACCTAAGCAAGTAGCTGTATTGGACACCATTTTAGTTCTAACTATCGGTTTAATATTCTTGTTAAAAAGTTGACTTGATTTTAGTTGCTCAACAAAAATCAATCAACTAAAATCGAACCATGAGAACCCGTCTTGACTCCTCCAACTTAAATTATCGGTTTGTGTAGCATTCTGACACATAAAATGATATTGAAATAATCAAAATGCACTTAAACATGATCTTTTAAAAATAGTCAAAATGTAGAAGTTGACCATTTTCTTCCTTATTACCGCCATCTTAATCGTGGAACGCCCAGACGCAGAAAGGTCGAATACGAGTATATATCCCAATATTTTTAACTTTTAAATTGTTATTGTTTGCACAGAATTCACTTTAGGTACTTGATAGCGGTTTCTTCTTAATATGTAATTCCTAGCTCGGAACCGGCATTTATTATGTAGGACGGAAGATATTTTAAAGGAAACTATTAATGTTCTTAGTGTTGGTAAATTGGAACGACCAATGTTAACCGGTGTTTCTATAGACAGAGCTCCAGCTGTGGTGGGAAAAAATGCGGGAATAGTGACCAACACAAAAATCAGAATTATTAGAATCATTAAACATTTAATAAAAATGATGTAAGATCTTTTCATAAGCAAACTTATATTATGGGAAAATCAGAATCGTATATAAAACAGCATACAATTTCGTGAGAATGCTCCAGAAAAGGAACTATGTTCTTTAAATAAGGAATTACTACATTCAGATTTCAGAACTTCCGTTCACGTTAATCTATTCCAAATATTCATAAATCCGTTCGATTTGAACGTGGAGCAAGAGGGAATATCGTTTGAAGTGAAATTAATTAAACTCCAAGCAGATAATGTTCTCCAATACCAGTTTCATGAGGTCCTTTTACAATACTTCTACGTAAGATATGTTTCCAAGGATAACATCGTTTGATCAATTTTATATGTATAATTATGTTTTCGTAAGTATGTATTTATTGCTAAGGATTTTTTTTTCAAAAATTAGTTTTTCAAAATCTAAAAGCATTCATGATTTTGATGATGACTGATTGATACTAACTTGCAAAACAACCAAATATTGAATTTTAATACAAAATGACAACCCTGGATAATATTTAAATATTTTCACTTTCACTTTTTTAAAATAAATACCATTAAGTACTTATTTGTTTTTGCTCATGATCGATATTACATTTTTTAAGTCCCTAAAGAAAAGAAACGCACGCTTGGTCTAAATTTATATTTTCCAATAGAGAAAATAAGGCGATAATTTTTTTCCAGTGCAACTGTTTTTTCACATAAACAAATCCTCAGTATTCAAACGTTCATACCAAATTTGGTAGTATTTCTTCCATTATTTTAAGAAACATTAAATGAAATCAGTGTCTATAAATAGTACTCAAGCTGTAGTTAATATCTTTGTAATGAGTCAGAATTGATATTCAATTCATTTGGATTTTTTATGTTAATTTTGACCAAGAAATATATTTTCGTTGAAGAAGAGAAAATTGGTGAATTAATGGGATTACTGTATATGTTTGAATTGTTGTAGGTATACGACATAGGGTAAGTCAGGTTTATCATCGGAATTGGGAATATTTCATGGTATTTTTGAAGATGAAGAGACTTTTCATATGAACGTTTCACAAAAACGCCTTCTCTTTAAGGTAAAAGGTAAGTGAGTTCCAAAAATATATATATTGTATATTCTCCAAATTAACGGAGATATTCAAACTAAATTTGGTACACGTTATTCCTAAACTGATTGTAGTAAAAAGCAGACTAAACTTTGCATTCAGTAGTTTTCTCCTTAGGAAGAGTCCTAGGAACGAATCGATGCCTCACATTCATAAGGCTTGTTGCATATTTCGCATATTCAAAGACTCAATTAACAAGCGCAACCTTTCAGCTTGAATGAACACCAGAAAACCATCCCAAAAATTTAAGGGTCAGCTAAAATTCTACAATTAGCGGATTCAAATCATAACTCAAACCACAAATCCGATAAGTCTGAAGATAGTGAGATTCGCATTCTACACAGCAAAGTTCGTCCTGTGAACTTGTTTAATAGGCTGTGAATCCAAATTCCTAACCCACAGACATTCAAAGCAGTACGGGTCACCTACCCAATATCACAAAAGTGTTGTGAACATACGAAAGCAAAATCACTCCTATAATCCTGCAGTTCTTGATGGATACATCTTACTCTCGGAAGCCTCAAAACATACTGTATAAGGTGCGTAGATCACGTTATCCCCGGATTGTATTCAGTTGATTTTAGCCGCCACCATCCACTGCTCTACATACCCCCAATAACCGACCCACATCCAACTACTATGACGGTTGTAGTAGCAAAAAATTGATTTTTTACACATCCCTAGAGCCAGGCATGCAATATTCACTTGTTTTGGGCTAAACGGATCCAACTTACCTTCCCCTATCCATGTCCAACTATAAGCAGTGATGTCACAAAAAAAAAACTCTTTACACATCGCTAGACAATAAATATTCGGTTAATTTTGGCCCAAAGTTTCCTTGTCCAAGCTTCAGTTTGCGTTTGTCTGACGGAGCTTCAGCTTTGTTTTATCAGCTAAAGCTTTTGTTAGAGTTTCAGCTTCAATGTCTAAGCTTTAGTTTGAGTTTCCCTGTCCAAGCTTCAGCTTGGGTTTACCTGATTGAAGTTCAGTTTAAGTTTGCTGCAGGTGCTTCAGCCTGATTTTGGTAGCCTGGTGTTTGAGATACATATTTCATATCTGAGCCTCAGTTAGAGTTTCCTTGTCTAAGGTTCAGATTTAGTTTGCCTGTCAGAGATTCAGTTTGGTTCCTCCCTAGAAAATTCCAGGGACGGGGTAGCTTTTAAAGACAATGTAAAATCCAAACATTCATGCTCAACTGGGACAAGCCCCTGATCCTCATTGAACGTACACAAGTGGGCAACATTTTCCATTGTTATATGTATATACTTCGGCCAAAATTATTTACATTTAATAACGCCGTACTTCTATACTAAGACACAGACAGCAAGGAATCTCTAGAACAAAGTTACTATCTGTCCACAAAGTTTATTTAGCAAACTGGCAATTCACAAATAGAAGTCACTAATATCGAAATAAAGTTCAGTACAGAGTAAATAGCAGTACACAGAGCGTAGTTTATCACTAACGATGAAATCTGGCAGCCTTATCCATGCAGTCCCAATTTCCATTTACCCGGGCAATGTCCAGTGTCCTCGGGGTCACATATCTAGGTACTCACTTTGTTTAGCAGTTCTGACAGAAGCAAATACTTTTTACGGTTACCACTCCTCATCTGTCAGAACTGGGTTGCAAAAAGTTTAGGTTTGTTGATTTATAACACATGAATCCAATGAGAACTATATTAGTAAAATATATACCTACGCATTTATGTTCACGATTACAGTATGTCAGCCTTTCACTTGACAAAAGTCATATATCTCTTTTTTTCGTCGCATACTCTGCGTCTTAGTAACATCCAGTACCAAAGGTTATTAGTTTTTTTAAATCGACACTATTTATGTAAGTGAGTAGGACATGACGTCATGTTTCTACCCCGTGATTGGTAGGTTCAGTTGTTCCTCTATAACTTCTTCTTCGACCTTTAACGCAGATTTTTTACTGAAATGTTCTTTGTTACTTTCTATTAACAAATTTTTATGAAAAAATCTAATCTAATTGCGTTTTCTAAGAAAAAAACGAAAACCTACAACAAGGGATGTGTAAAAAAACATTTACTGCCATTACTACCTGTGATAGTAGTTGAATGTAGGTTGGTTATTGGCGGGTATGTAGGGCACTGGATGGTGGGGGGAGGGTCCGTTTGAACTAAAATCAATTGAATTTTGTTTGTCTGGCCCTAAGCTATAAAAATCACGCATTTTATTTATTTTTCCTGCTCCTTTGTGGCTGGAATTTACGACTTGAATCCACCAAAGGTATAACTAATAAGAGTGGATAGGATGTCTTGACCGTTTCTACAGCTGTGCCAAAGGAAAAAATCTAGCTACTACCCAATACTAATACCCAATACCGGTTTTTGGCAATTTAGCGATAAACTATTTTCCAGATTAGATTCAAGTTTCTAGTGATCCAAATGTATAGCATGGCGATGATCACATCCGAGGAACACATCACTTTTTTGTATGCTTCTGTATGTATGTATGTATGTCGGAGGGTGGTGGAATTGTTTTTCCACCACGGCACTTAGGCCTTATTAGGCCCCTTGTACACCCTCCTTCATAAGTCGAGTACTTTTCTTCAAACCATCGTATTTACTATACGGGTGGCTTGGTGGCAAAGTCTCGTACAGTTTATGTATGATAGCATGGTCTTGAATTACAGAGATTTTCTTTGATGGGTTCTCATTACCATTTATCGGGGACCACACGCATGCGGAAAATGTTGAGCAACCCAGNTTTTTTTAAATCGACATTATTTATGTAAGTGAGTAGGACATGACGTCATGTTTCTACCCCGTGATTGGTAGGTTCAGTTGTTCCTCTATAACTTCTTCTTCGACCTTTAACGCAGATTTTTTACTGGAATGTTCCTTGTTACTTTCTATTTACAGATTTTTATGAAAAAATCTAATCTAATTGCGTTTTCTAAGAAAAAAACGAAAACCTACAACAAGGGATGTGTAAAAAAACATTTACTGCCATTACTACCTGTGATAGTAGTTGAATGTAGGTTGGTTATTGGCGGGTATGTTGGGCACTGGATGGAGGGGGGGTGGGTCCGTTTGAACTAAAATCAATTGAATTTTGTTTGTCTGGCCCTAAGCTATAAAAATCACGCATTTTATTTATTTTTCCTGCTCCTTTGTGGCTGGAATTTACGACTTGAATCCACCAAAGGTATAACTAATAAGAGTTGCAAGTCTTTAAATACTCGAAGTATATAATCAGCCCCGTGAATAGGATGTCTTGACCGTTTCTACAGCTGTGCCAAAGGAAAAAATCTAGCTACTACCCAATACTAATACCCAATACCGGTTTTTGGCAATTTATCGATAAATTATTTTCCAGATTAGATTCAAGTTTCTAGTGATCCAAATGTATAGCATGGCGATGATCACATCCGAGGAACACATCACTTTTTTGTATGCTTCTGTATGTATGTATGTATGTCGGAGGGTGGTGGAATTGTTTTTCCACCACGGCACTTAGGCCTTATTAGGCCCCTTGTACACCCTCCTTCATAAGTCGAGTACTTTTCTTCAAACCATCGTATTTACTACACGTGTGGCTTGGTGGCAAAGTCTCGTACAGTTTATGTATGATAGCATGGTCTTGAATTACAGAGATTTTCTTTGATGGGTTATCATTACCATTTATCGGGGACCACACGCATGCGGAAAATGTTGAGCAACCCAGATTTCTGGTAGGCTGCCACAGCCACGTCCCCGAGCCTGCCTTAGGTCACCCTACCAAATTCCAGCCTGCGTCCGTGATGCTTACCTCGGCAGATCGAAATCCACCGGCCAAGTCGGGGCCAGGCTAGGCGGTCCCCGTATGCTTCTGTAATTCACGTTTTTCTTTTTCATTTTAAATGCGTTTCAATTAACTGATATCTGTCACAGTTTCACGGTAAATTTGATTTTGTTTATTACATCAAAATTCAAGAAAATCTTCTTTTGGAGTTTTAAAACTAATTTCTCATATGAATGTATTTGTTGAAAATTGTGTTGCTTATGGAAATATTACATTTATTTGCCGTTAGTTTTTTTTTAACTGTATTATCCTATACCTATGTGGAATTGCATATTCTCGGATTTAACGTTAAATCAGATACTAACAGTACCTAGCATAATTTTAGTTGTAATGAATTTGGAAGTTCTGTTTTGCTTTGAAATTATAACTACGAAGTTATATGGCTAAAATAATTCAGTGAGAGGTAAGACTAACTCAGCTATGCTTCTATACACCGTTGCGAAATACCTCCGGAGCATTCTGGGGGTCTCTTTCACGAAAACTGTCCGGGACTATCCGCCGGGGTGACACTTCGGGTAGTTATTGGTTCGGACAGAAAGTGCACAACTGGGGCCGGCACATCCAGGGATATTAAATTTCGTCGGGCCCCGGGTCTGGGTAATTGCCTGGACGGGCGGAAGTGCGTTTTTTTCGTTAATTACATTTTACGCATTCGGGCGAAACGCGAGGCCGTCGCAGCCATCTCCAATCGCCGACCGTTTCGTCGGCCGGAGGCCTTGGTCGCGACTTTCCCCTGCCGGTCTGCGTTTTATTGTACACCCGCGGATCCGATTAGATTCCCCTTTTCACGGACAATGAAAGTTTATTAGTACGCAGAGGGACTAACTGCGAAAAGAAAAATCTCGACTGGTATTATGGTTATTAGGCCCCAAACACAGTTCTGTGGAGTTAGCAGACATTGTATAGCACAAATCACCAAAATAAAACTAGAGTTTAGTGTTTCGTTAATTTTTGCTTCGAAAATCGAACAGGCAGAACATTTGAAAAGTGTTTTCTAACTTTACCCTTGAAAAGAAGACACAAACTAAACAATTTACGTCACAGATTAGTATTTCGTTTCTTCGTTTGTGCTTATTTGTGACATACAAATCATAACGGTTAATATCAAACTTGCGTAATAGACAGGTAGCCCAGTAAGTGAAAAAAAAAAAAAAAATTGTAAAAAAATTCGTTTCAGATTGAAACTTGGTTTAATCGTCAATTTAGGCAAAAAGAAATATTTTTTCCAAAAAGAATCGGTTTAAAACAACAAGATCATTGTTTAAACAATGATTATAATGTAAAAATGACCAAAAATGAGTTTTTTAGCTGTATTAGAAAGAGGATTCCAACAGGAGTTTTTGCTTTTGTTTATACGTTTGAGACCCGCTAAATTAAAATCCATTAACAATTTGTTTAAATAATTGCAAAAAAACAGCGAAATTTCAATTTGCTATAAATAGAAAAAAAGAGCATAAATCTTCTCTAAACTGCAGTAAAAGTTGTATTTTGTTACCCTTAAGAAACCCTGAAAATTTTTGCATTTACTTATTAGAAATTAAATTGTTTCAATTGCAAAAACTAATAATAATAAAATAATATAATAAAGGGCCTTATGAGGGCTCATTTGATTCGTCTTGACTTATATTTTCAAGTTATACATACAATTGGAAATTGTAATTGGTTTTTGCTGTGCAAAATTTTGAAAATTTGCAATTTTTTTTCAAAATCTGGATTGCAAAATTATTATGCAAAATCTATCGAACCGATTTTGATGAAATTTGGTGTGATAATTCTACATAACATGAAGTTTTTTTGAGCCAAGTATAAAGGTCCTATACCCAATTTAATGATTCATTCGATTTGTAACTAGACATGTTTTGTAAAAAATTTAATTGCAAAAATTTTTTTCCTCTTCCATTTTCGTCTAAAATCAACTCTTGAAAAGATACGTAATTAAATAGGAAGAAAAATATGACATTTTTCGAATTTTTTTAACATATTGTGCCGCCAAAAGTTAAGCCCACGTTTGTTTTTATGCGCATAGAAAAATTTTCATTTCTAGTGATATTTGAAAGCCAAAAAGCCAAAAATCTCCGTGGATATACGATTCACCCAAACCAAAACAGATACCGCCTAGTCTAATATTCTTTTGAAGATACATCAATAAAAAATGTACTTCTCAGCCTGTTGGAATCAACCTAGTCTATAAGGGTAACAAAATACAACTTTTACTGCAGTTTAGTGATGATTTATGCTCTTTTCTTCTGATTTATGCTTTTTTCTTCTGTTTATAGCAAATTCAAATTTCGATGGTTTTTGCAATTATTTAAACAAATTGTTAATAGATTTAAATTTAGCAGGTCTCAAATGAAGCGTTTTTTGAAAACCTATAAGTATAAACAAAAGCAAAAATCTCCATTCTCGATTTTTGGTAATTTTTATATTATAATCATTGTTTAAACAATGATCTTGTTGTTTTAAACCGATACTTTTTGAGAAATATTATTTCTTTTTGTCTAAACTAACAATTAAACCAAGTTTCAATCTGAAACGAATTACCTTTTGATTTACATGTATTACAAATTTCATTTACTGGGCTACGGGAGGTAGTAAAAGATTTTCGGTGGCGCTTTTAATCAATATGCCTTTCATTGAGCTTCCTTTATAATGCGTATATTCTCATGAAGAAAAGAGAGTACTCAGAGAGTCATCCTGGCTTCTTCCTTTGGAAAAGTGAGGCTAATTTATTATAGGAAATGTAACGAATTTACATGGAACATTTTTATAATGCAGTTTTGATCCGTAAAAAATATTAATCAAATAATAATAACAATTCTTAGAAATGTGAGTGAATGGTCTTCATTTTTTGAATTACTTTACGTTTTTTTGTATTATCACTGAGTTTTACGTTTGATTGACACTAATGGTAATGTTCTTGCTTTTTCCACATGGGACAGGTTCTGCATTCTGGAATAGTATACTGAGTTACAACACTTAGGCCCCTTGTGCATCCTCCCAGCGAGAGATCAGCTCTCCTGAGCCGTCAACCAGCCTATCAAGGAGAAAAAGGTGATGACGTTGCTCAAGGGGATCTCTCTGATGTAGGCTATAGAAGGCCACCGTTCTCCTAGCACGAATTCTCTCGTTGACGAGACACCAGTGCAACCGCAGAGTACATGGAAAACTGTCTCGTCTTCGTGCTCACAATCTCTACAGATAGGTGTTTTGCATTTCCTCATATTGTAGAGGTGTTTGCTTAGCCAACAGTGTCCGGTTTGAATACCTGTTACCAGGCGAAGGCTTACCCTGGACATAGCCAGGTACTTTTTGGCTGTGTCTTTGCTGGGGTGTCCTAAAAACTCCAAATCCACAGCTGTTTATTTCATCCCTCTGTGTTCTAAACTCTTTGAGGGTGCCTTCCTTAATCATTTCAGAAAGTGTTGACAATGAGAGCACACTGGAGGGACCGAGCCCAAAGATTTTAAGACCCGATGCCCTCCTAACTAGCTTGTCAGCTTCTTTATTGCCATTGCACCGGTTGTGTCCCTTAACTCAGTACACAGATGGGACAGATACTATAGTATTTACTGGTTGCAGGATCCTATCAAAATTTTATGAGGGACTGGAGATTATTGTGTTTTTCACGAGATCAGTATTAATCATAAAGAAAAAAAGTAAGAGAAACTAAATGTCCTCTAAGTAAGTATAAAACGTCATAAGATACATTAGTTAGCTCAAATTAGTTTTTATAGAGACATAATTCCATTTTTTGGTTATTCTCAAACTGTAGTTTCCCAGAACCCATTCCAAGATACCCTTTCGACTATTATCTATGTGTTTCTCTTACAAATTTGATTTCTCTTATGGGCCGAGACTGAATTGGGCATTTGATTTTATAAAATTTGATGAAATGTCCAGCCAATTCTAAAATAAGTCTTGAGTAACTTCGAACGGAGTCGGCTTCGCTCAAACTGATTTAAACAAAATATATAAACATGACAATTTTTTAAACATTTTTAAAACCTATAACTTGAGACCTACCGCAATCTTAGCTAAAACGACTACACTGAAAAAAAATCGTGGTGTGTGAAAGCAATAAATGTTCGGAGTATATTTTCACTCAATACTGGGCATTTTCATCATTTTACTCATTTGTGAATATATTTAAACTAAAACTGACTATTTTCGCTCAAATATAGCTACTCCTTAAATAAATTCGTCACGTAAACTCGTATTTGGTACACTTATACCTAAATCAGAGTAAATGTCCTCATTACTGAATGAGTTTAAATGTATATTAATTTCGAGTAATTTGAATGGTGCCGTGAAGATGGCACCACTTACATATTGCTTCTGTAATCTTGACCACAGTTGATAGGGGCTCGTTAGAAGCTCCAGAAAAGCGTGATCGCCAAGAGAACAGGTCTTAGCCGGCGGCGGCGGCGAGTCTCAGCTGTCCGGTCTCAGCCAGGACAGGAGGAGGCCCCGTGAAGTGAATTAATTTCAACACTGTACTGTACACCCTAATTAATCATTTATGAGTAATTTATTTTCTCACTCAGTTAATTAAAAACCAAGTATGAGTAAAAAATAACTCAATAATAGTTACATTTAAACCACATTAGAGAAAAAGTCAACTCTAAATTTGTTTTATATACTCAGAATAGAGTCAAAAGTCGCTCAATTGATAGTTAGCAGTGACTCGAATTTGAGTAAAACACACTCATTTCTGATGCAATAGCTTCACTCAGTAGTACTCATATTAATAGAGTGAAAATTTCACTCAATCGTATGTAGACAGAAATTGACAGATTATTGAGTAAAATTGAGTGAAGTTTGCGTGAAATTTTTTTACAGTGTAGTACAATGACAAGATTCTGTTTTTGTCTATCTTCATCGACAAACCACCTTCTTCCTCTGTACCCTTCTACTTTATACATCTTGTTGCTGTTAGGAACAGTTGTGTGAATTTTTCCCATGTGAAGGCAATATCAAAAGGAGATATAATAAAATCCTAAGCAAATAATGATTATTATTTATCGAACAAAGTTTTAGGCAGCTTGAAAGACAGTTTCCTATGTTACAATATCTGTGTCGTGTCAAACATGAAACAATTCCAGATATAATTGTAACTGTAATTATAGTGTATTGTATAATACTGCCAAATTGTTAGCATCCAGTCCCATCCATATCTTGAGTAAAAAAAGAAACGAGGAACAAAGTGAAGATTCTGTTCCTGATGACTTTGATAAAATTGATGAGGATCGGTGTTCATAAAACTTTTTCCTAATTCATGTTATATAACCTCATTTATGGTATTTCCTTATACTTTTGCAGGTATAACATTAACCAAGTGAAGCATTTGCTTATATTTTTACCTTTTGCTCCTGAGCATCAGCTTTACTTTTAATTCATACGGTTGATTATTTATCCACGTGAAAGGCATAGTAACTAACAGAAGCACCCGAAAATCACAACCGAAAGTCTGTCGCTATCTCCGTTATCTCCTTTATAATCGTTGACGTTTGGGAAGTCAACAGACACTTTCACGCTCGAATGAGCAAAAATCAAACTCTTTTATATGTTGTCGTATCCCGTCCTCTTCAGTGGTTCTTCTCGAGACAGTAGTCGCCACCAGAGCCCTGACAGGAATTAGGTTACTGCAGGTTTCTCTAATAAATTACTGTATCTAGGGAGTGAACGTGTTGGGAGCCTCTTGTTGGTCAGCCTTTTTCCATTTCTGCATTGCTCTAGCTTTACGGATGACCTTTTGGTGTGGATTGGAAACATGGGTGATATTTGCTGGTTATTATTTCATATGTGTTTATTTCTGTGAAGGATCTACAAAAATTTATTCGTACGAAATTGTACGAATTCTTAACAAATTATTCGTACAAATAGAACGGTTCCACGACTTCGTTGTTTAGTTTAAGACAAAGAAAAAGTAAAATCAATCGGAACTTTTTAATACATGGGACACTAGCGCACTCTAATTTGGCAAGATTTTTGTTTACATGGAGTTCGTGGTCTTTATGTAGTCTCCCTGACTCACAAGTTTAATTGTCGTTGGTTCGATTCTTAATAAACAAAGGAAATATTAACCTGTAACATAAATGATTTCATTTGTCGTTTTATCGTAAAATGCGTTTAACTCGAAAACCATTCATTATAACGAAATCAAACAAGAACATTTTTCATTAAATAAGTAGGTACGACAAAAATGACGTAAAAAATTTAAAAAGTAAACCTATAATCTTTTTTGGAGGTCATGAGCTCAAAGTAGCTATCAGTAAAATGAATATATTCGTATTCATGCATCTTTAAATAACAAATAACAGCTTTCAGTATCTCACATACATGTATCACACAAAACTTATTCAATTACTATAGGAACAGACCGAATAAAAACAATTTTTATAAACTTGTAATGTCATTTTTGCAAGTCGTACATAAATCCGAGAGATTGCCCACCATTTTTTGAACACCCTGTATAATCAAAATATGTAGATGTATAGGATATGTTTTTATATTTAAAAGTTCTGACTGATAATAAGCTAAAGTGTTGATGCACACAACTTGCCAGACACTCGCCTGATTAATAAACTTCAGGTTTCCATGCAGGGTTGACTGTCGCACGCGATCCTTACTAGTTTCGCCAAATTGTCGACGTGGAACGTCGTTGGCTAGACTCGTCGTCCTCGCTCTGGCTGCTGTTGTAGTTGTCTAGGGACGTGAGATGCTGTCTCTGGTGGGCAAGTTATTTAGCTTGGTAGAACACGAAAATTAATTTCTTGCAACTACCCCATGCTGTCCACTTCGGTCCTCTACATATCGCGATTCTTCTCGGAAAGTAACGGAGCAATTTTTCTGCTTATTGGGCTTAATAGGATATATCCGAAATATGTGTGAGTTTTGAGTTTTCAATATTATCCATCAAAAGTTAGTAAACTCTGCCTTGGTGGTAGATACAGGGTGGCCCGAATTTTAACCACGAAAATTCAGGAATGTATATAGAAAGTAAACATAATGGTACTCTGCCATAAAATATAAAGTTGCTTTCGAAACTCCACCGTTTCAAGAAACAGGCGTTAGATAATAATTACATTCTAATATCTATAATAGTAAACAGCTAAGATCATTTATCAGGAGAATTGCCAGACCTAGTCCAGTTTCGAACTTGTTAGTTCTCATCAGTATGCCATAGGAGAGGAACCCACAAATAATTGGTTATTTGGATCTATCTACAGATAGAGCATATGTCATATGTCACATGCACATACGGACTATGCCTGCTGAATTGTCTTAGCTATTTAATAATGAGGTGTAATTCAATGCTAGCAGAGCATATAGCCTGTGGAGTAGTTGTTTCCCATAATATCAAATTTATAACAATCCTGACCAAACTTGATAATTAAATTTTATTATACAGGGTAATTCACAAATGGTGACCAAAAATGTAACTCCGTATTCTTTGGTGAACTTTAAGGGAGTCTTTCCTATAAAGTTTTTATCTAGGACGCTTCATTAAAAAGATACCGGGTGTTAAATTTTTTAATTTTTTTAAATAATTTAAAAACTATGTAAACATTGTCCAAAATCTGAGGGCTCTTTCTAAAATTTACATGCTCCAGTGGCGGAGATACAGTGTATCGGTAACAACCATAACATTTTCGGATTCGTCTTTCAATTTTCTACAAACTTTACACTCTTATGTTTTTTTCGAAAAAAGCCTGCTTTTCGAGTAAAACTTAAAAAACGAACTGAAAACACACTTTGATATTCGAATAAAATGCGGTTTAAAATTACATAGTGGGCTGCGATAGTACATTGACATTCTGTAGTTTGAATAGTTTGCATAAGATTCAAGCAACAATAAATTTCGAACAAATTATTACATTTTCGTTACTAAAAAGATGTCGCGTCTCTTTTCGTGGAAGTGGAAGTATTTTTGAGCATTGTTTACTCAAATAAAATCATTAAAATGATGAGTAAATGTTATTAATTTAATTATTCGAATAAGTAACCGAATGATTAGTGTTTGTCATGTCATTTAAGTAAAAGTGTTGTCAGTTGGTTTTTTAAATGTTACTCGAAAATCAGGTTTTTAAATTATTAAAAAAAATTAAAAATATTTTTTGAAGTTTAACATCCTGCTGTATGGACACTATTTAGAATGGGGTGTTTTTAAAGTTTTTAAATACATCACAAAATGAAAATAGGTTGGACTCGTGTTGTCATATTCACCCACTCTCTAAACTGAGCGACATAAACAACGCTTATAGCCAGAATCTGTTACATAAAAGAACCTCTATTTGCACATTAAAAATAAGGTAAACAATTATGATTAATAGAGATTCTAGATATTGGTATATAATTACTGATTTATAAATGAAAAAAGAATTTTGGCCAATGCCAGACCCATAAAATGTTTCAAGTTACTAATATTTTCAAATAATATGGTTTTAAATGGTATTTTAAGTTATAGATCAGTTCTGCAAGTATGTTTTCAAACGATGAATCGTGAATGAATGAATCGTCTAATTTGTGACAAATCGCTCAATCTTTCAATGATAGTTTTTGTCTTCAATTATACAGCTCCACAAAATAAAAAAAGTCTTGCAGTGCAAACGACCAGAATACATTATTCCCATGTATTTTGACGGTTAGGAAGGATTTGTGATCTTATGGGCCAAATTTGTCTTCGAATTCGTGTTCAGCGGGTCAAGATACATGGGAATATAAATATCTGTCTATATCTGAATAAGGTATTCTGGTCATTTTCACAAGACTCTTTTTTTATTTTGCGGAGCTGTGTTATCGAAGAGACCGTGGTAACACTAACAGAGGACGCGAAATCATTGGATTTATAGAATCCTACTTAAGAAATTTATACAGAAATCGACAATAATTATAGTACCAATATGTTGCCTATGTACGGTTAGCACAACATAAATAGTTGTTTTAAGTTCTTGTTGATATAAATTAATTTACAAAGTATGAGGCCTCAAAATATTTTATGTTTTATTTTTTTCTGTTCATACAAAGTATTATTTTGTTTGTCAATACATTTTCCTAGCTACCAGACCCTAGCTGATCCAAATAACTAAATATTATATACAAAGATAGGTAATAAGATATAACTACAGGTAGTAAGACAATCACTACACCAACCAACATTTTATTACCAATTTTGTGAACAATCATTTGCATAGTGATGTCGTAGGTACATGTAAAATAAAATACCGATTTAAAAAACTAATTCTTTTACCAAAAATAAAATTTAATTAATTAATATTTCTAATTTTTTTATTTGCGGTTGAAGGAAATTACTCCATTATGTAATCATTCAGAATAAATAAAGTTGAATTGGCTTTGACGTCCTTTAAAGAAGAGAACTTTTAGATTGTGAAAACTCTGGTTTTATTCATTCTACAAGTTGCACGGCGACCCAGAAAGAAACAAGAATACAAAAATCGCCTGATTTTATAATTCGTCGGCGGCTCACGTATCACTCATCGTTTTCACGTAAATGAAGAATAAGCCGTACCACGCTAATGAAAGCGCGTACAGCACCAGAAAAAAAACATACATTATCCCCGGTGTCTCTGTAGAATATCCACGTCCGAAATTGGCAATACCCGCCGACCTGGGGGAGGCGTTTCGCCCACGGCCGTTGCCGGGACCGTTGTCAGGTCCCCCATAACGCGCCGACCGGGTCCCCCGTCCGCCCCCCGTGGCCCCCATCGCCCGCTTTCACAATTTACGGCGTTCGCTACACGGCATGTAATTATCGACGGTCGAACCCGTCGCGGTCTCACGTTCCTCGACTTCGAGTTCCTGCTCCGCTGTGCGCTGTATGCCGGCGGCCGCGGCGGCGGCGGCGGCAGCGGTACCAACTTGCGGCAGAGGAACTTCTGCGAAAATAGTTCGGCACAACTTTGGAGGCCGTTCTGCGTTGTCCACGTCCAGATCAATTCGTTGCCTCTACGCCGGCCGGGCGTTTAGGAAGCCGCTCGGTTTTCAAGTAATTTAATATGTGTAAGTTCGCTTGTGTACAGGGTGGTCGATGTAAGTGCTATTCCGTATTTAATCTGTCACCCAAATAGAAAAAAAAAAACACATAAGTCATACAGACGCCCATAATACAGGGTGTTCTACAAGCTCTATGACAAACTTTGTCAGAAGGTAGTTGGGTTAATTTCAAAAATGTTTTCTTTTATGAACATAGGTCCGATTCGTTTTTGTTTAGAAGTTACAAGCGCTTCAAAAAATATTATTTCATATTTCAATCAAAGTTGTCTGATAAATAAAAATAATACATATGGTTGCTGTAACAATAACATAGGCCAACAAGGAAAAAAAAACAGAAAGCAAACAATACGTCTCCGAAGGTTTTTGATGCGCAGAATTCAAATCGGACCTCAGAATTGACGCATCATCCTAGATAGTCTGACACCTAAATGTGTAAAAAACACTTTTTTTTTGCTAGGTCATCGCGAATATTTTTTTTTCCTAAAAATCAATTACACCAGCGAAAAGTAGAATCTTTACCCATCAAAATCCTTCTTTCAATTTGAAAAAATATTCATTTTTCGCCAAGATATCGTTAATTGAAAATTACTACTTCAGTTACTTTCTTACACCATGGCCAAATTAAGAAATTCTTTAGGAAGCAGACAGAACGTATTTGTATGTTTTTTTAAGTCGCTGAATTCGAATATAACCCCAATATTTTCCAATTTACTTTTCAATTATTTTCAATGACCTCACGTTTTTGAGATTTCCTAACCTAAAAGGTCAAGGTGCCCGGATGTTGGCTGTACTAAGGTTATAAACCGTTGTACACTATAACCGGCAGGCGCTGAAGTTTCGAAAGGTTAACATTTAAATGCATCGTAACCAGCACCTTCTAAACATACGACAAGTCAAACTTAAAGTTGTAGAGATACAGGGTATTTTTGCATTGGCCCTTTAGGTTAACCTGCAGTGGGAATGATAATATGGGGTTACGAGGAGCTTCGGGTATAAATTTTGCGTTTGACTTGTCGTGGGTTTAGAAAATATTGAGGTTAGATTCAAATTCAGCGACCCAAAGAACATAAATATACGTTATGTCTGCTTTCTAAAAAATTTCTTAATTTGGCCATGATATAAGAAGTAGCTGAAGTAGTAATTTTCAATAAATTTTCAATTAATGTGACCGTATCGTTCGATCGCCACGGTAGCGCAGTCGATCGAGAGTGCGGTGGCAAGCATTTCTCGGCTAGGCTTCCTACTCTGGTCCGGGTTCGATCCTCGGTGTCGAAACTGGCAATGTCGATGGATAATGGGTGTTTGTCCGCGTTTTTTCAAGTGTAGCCCCCTTCCGCACAAGCCTTTGGCTTTGGATTTGGGGGTTGTCTCATTTCTGTGGTGTGTTTTATGTTTTTTTTTTTTGTATCCCTGGCCAAGAAATAGTCAAATTTCTGGAGTTTTTAGGTACTGAAATCTTGAAAAATAAAACGTGAAGAACAAAAGTAAGCATAAAAATAAAATCCTTGATGTTCTGTTTATTCATTGTTACTATTTAAATTTACTCAAATAAAATAATAACTTAGAAAAACGTTTGTAAAACATGCGTTTTCTGTTATCCTAATCCCACATTTTAAGAATTATTTTCAGGTACTTATAAATAAAAGTAAACAATTTTATATGTAGGACTAAGCAAGTAAATGTTATAAAGAATATTTACGTGGAGTCATATATAAAAAAGTTAGTATTTTCGTAGATTTCAATACCTAAAACCCTGATGGTTTGATCGTTTTTTGTAACTGTTTATTCGTTTGACTGCGGCGTCTTTGAAAATACTCAGATGGGATGACATAACATTCCTATTTTTTGATAAGCTTTAGATTATTCAGATATTAAATGTTTGAAATTATTTGTATTTGTGGAAAACACTATTTCAAGAATACGGCGCCCTTAACGATATCTTGGCGAAAAATTTTGAAGGGTAAAGATTCTTCTTTTCAATGGTGTAATTGATTTTTAGAAAAAAATTTATTTAACCTTGAATGTAGCAAAAAAAAACATTTAGATTAGAATATCTCGAAAACCTATGGTGATGGGTCAATTCTGGGGCCAGATCCCAATTCAGCGCATCAAAAACCTTCGGTGGCGTATTGTCTGCTTTCTGCATTTTTCCTTTTTTGAAATTTTGTCTAATTATTATTTGTGTTGAAAGTTTAAACATTAGTTAATATTTATTAACCAAATTAACAAATCTTAAGACTATAAAAATTGTTCAAAATGTCCACCCTCCGCTCGAATGCAAGCCTCACGTCGGCCAACTAAAGATTCCGTCACTTGACGGATGAGATTTGGATCGTTCTTTATTTGGTTAGTTGCATCCTGAATGTTTTCAAGTAACTGCTGATGGGTAGTGATGTCAACATTTAGATCTGGGGAACGTGGTGACCATGCTACCATGCTATTGGACATTGTTGATCTATCCATTTATTCAGGAAATCATTTAACCACGCAGTTACTTGTCTCCCTCTATGTGGTGATGCACTATTCTGTTGTTACCACATACTTTGAACAATGTTAAGCCCTACGTCATCAATGAAATCAAAAACGTTATTTTCCAAGAAAGTTTTATGCAGTTCTACATTTAAACTCATTTAAAACATGTACTTACAGAGAGTAGATTGCTTCTTCATAAAAAGTTTTGCTTATTTTGGGAAGTCATGGGCGGTAATCAAATATACAGGGTGACATAGAAAAAAGTACATTGCATAGTGCCACACAATAGAGGACACTAAAATAAGAAAAAAAGTTCCTATGAACATGGGTCTGCAAGGCCTTCGGTTAAAAGATACGGGGTGTTGAATTTTATTTTTGTTTCTTTTNATTTGTGTTTAAAGTTTAAACATTAGTTAATATTTATTAACCAAATTAACAAATCTTAAGACTATAAAAATTGTTCAATATGTCCACCCTCCGCTCGAATGCAAGCCTCACATCGGCCAACTAAAGATTCCGTCACTTGACGGATGAGATTTGGATCGTTGTTTATTTGGTTAGTTGCATCCTGAATGTTTTCAAGTAACTGCTGATGGGTAGTGATGTCAACATTTAGATCTGGGGAACGTGGTGACCATGCTACCATGCTATTGGACATTGTTGATCTATCCATTTATTCAGGAAATCATTTAACCACGCAGTTACTTGTCGCCCTCTATGTGGTGATGCACTATTCTGTTGTTACCACATACTTTGAACAATGTTAAGCCCTACGTCATCAATGAAATCAAAAACGTTGTTTTCCAAGAAAGTTCTATGCAGATCTACATTTAAACGCATTTAAAACATGTACTTACAGAGAGTAAATTGCTTCTTGATAAAAAGTTTTGCTTATTTTGGGAAGTCATGGGCAGTAATCAAATATATAAAGAAACATTTAATACGTTCAAAAACAATTCAAAATGTGAAATTGAATTTGTCCAAAATCTTTTGTAAAGACTTGTTCAGATTAGCAATTTTTTTGGTAATTTATTAAAATTTCTGATTATAAAACTGTAGCCTGAGGGGTTATTTCTTTACTTATCTATCTACCGCTATGACCAGTATCAGAACGGTATTAACTGACAAAAGGGTTTACTATTAACTTCTCGAAAGGGAGTTTACAATTAACATTACACTTTAATTAATACGTGGGAACTTAGAAATGTTGTACGTTCAGAGAATGAATACCAGACGCTTACCGTATGTCGCTCATGTACAAGGTAATCCAGTGGTTGGGTTGTATAGGGTGACACTTAAGTTGGAAGAATAAGAAAGAAATACCAAATCTTCCAGGAAGGGTTTTAATAACAATTAAAAACAAAACAAACAAACAAAATAACGACACAATGGGCTCGAACAACATTATTTATTAATTTATTAACACGCGACAGCATACCGAGATTCAGGGAATGCGCGATCCATAGCAAAATCTGGAATGACTTTATCCATTATTAAATTAACCCGAGACTCTAAAACTAAGTAGACTGCTCGATGTGGAACCCAAGGAAAAACTGCCTGTTTTTCGAGATCTCTCTTGAATTCGACACCTCGTTTCGACACGCCCATTTCTTGAGCCCAGACGTTTCCGTTCTTATCTTACTGGCGGGAACCCTGAATATTTGGCATAACTATGCTATGTTAATAGTTATCTAATGGACTGAATTTACATTTATATTAATAATTCTGTGATTAACTGGACTTACAAGTAACCCTAGCCTTCCTCTAGTGACTCCGTGTAGCAATATGGGACGGATTAGTCAATCTCATTTAATCGATTTTTATAGCGTGGAAAATCCGCCTAGAAACCAGCTATTTGATCTATTATTATTTTTCTAACAACTTCTAACACCTTATTCTTGGAATTCCTACGTTCTTTGGAATGCATTTCGCGCGTTATTTGAAATATCGATTTTTCTCTTTATACCAGATGCTCAGCACATGGCCCCGACAGTCTAAGTGAACTTGTTCAAAAATACTCTTAAATTTCATGAAGCCTTCTCCGAAGGACGGCCTTGTGGCGACGCTAAACCTACTTGAAAACCCTTTACTTTTCGATAAATTAGTGTTGACTGAAATATTTTACTTTTTGGCCCATCCGTTCCGAAAACTAATAAATAAATTACCACGCGTCCCGGCTTTTGTTACAAAACTGCAAAAAGATAAATGGCAACGAATAATAACACTGATACCTTTCCCATCCAAAAATGCGCTAAAGGGTAACAGTAGATCTTTTTATAAGGAAGTGGAAGAGAAGTTAATTCTTCCCAAATTATCTTCAGATCTTTATATTTCAATATAAAAATCTTAAAACCCCTTAGTTCTTGATTGCTCAATGCTTTGATGTTCAGACCAAATAGACCGAACAATAGGGAAGAGCGATGACAGCCACAGGTAACTCATCGGGAGTCCAGGAGGTCTTGAGCAGTTGGTTGTTAACGGACTGCAGTGAACATCTCGCCTAATTTACTTATTATTTTTTTAACCATGAGCAAAGCTATAGTAAACAATTGCTCCAATAAAAGTGAACATTTTGATTAGAAAATGTCGCGAGTTTCACTCTTTAGTATAGTACAACTAATTTTAGCTTAGGTATAATTATTTGATGCTACGTCACATTTTCTAAGACTAGCTTTACCATTATCTGGCTCCGCACAAAGATGGTAAAATTAGCAATTGTAAATTTCATTTAAATTTAAATATAATTGTATTGTATATTATGTACCTATATAACTAGTTCCGGTAAGTTTTTTATTAAATAAATATTTATCTGCATATTTTTATTATATTTTTTATTAAGTACATAATAGTATTTTGATTTTTTTGTGAATTTTCCTAAATACATGTCCAGATATGTATGTTGCATGCTAAGCTTTGAGGATAGGCAGGATTATTGTGTAGAAAGACAAATATACATATTTGGTCTCTCATTCGGTTGAAGGTCCCACAGAGGGACGCCCCTGTCTCCCCGTATAATTAAGCCAACCCGTTGTCGGTGGTGCCTTCTCGGACTTGGACTATAACGGAAGGCTACGCGAAGCGACAGAAAGTGGAACGCGCTCTTCCAGCTGACTGCATTCTCGACTTTTTCGAACGATCAAGATTGTTAAATAACAGACGTCTAACGACTAATTAAACAGTTTTACTTCTACATAATCAGCCAGACCGGCAGTTAGATGATTGGTAAAAGGAAAGAAAATCCTACGGCGCAAATCACTGAATGATGATGATGTGACAACTAGAACGCTTTTGAAAGTAAAAGTAATTCACTGGCAAACTCAATGTGAAATAGTAACAAAAAAATAAGTGAATAATTATCTTAAACTGGAAAGTAGATACTATATTATGAGTATCTCTTATATTGTAATTATAGAGGGTGAAACTAAAGAACAACAAAAAAGTATCCTTGTTGCATGTTGCTAGGATCGGATGCACCGTTTTTTGACATAAATGATGAAATAATTACGTGTTGGTACCTATTTATCTAATAAAGTCACATTTTCCAAGTATTTACAAAATGTCAATAATAGTAGATAATTCAAATGATTGTTTTATTTCTGAATGACATAAAATATTATTTGCATGACTGCCTTCAACTTTTAACTGCAATTTGGTATTTTTAAACCCTCAGAAAAAGCTACACTATAAAACCACGGAAAATACATTTTTATCAGTGGTCCAGTCGGTATCTGTTTCGGAATGGATGTTTTATATAGTAACGCTAACTTTTGTTGGGAATAGTTCTAAATATTAGGTATGTAGAATAATAATTGCGATATGCGCCCGCTGAAAAAGTTGTGAATAATTGTTAGCGCAAGAAAATTTAAAAAGGCACATTTTTCTCTTTTCTTTCATCTGTAACTCAGAGAGTATTGACATTAGAGAAAATAGTCAAAGGAAAAAAAGTTTTTTTGAGATTCTCTTCAAAGCAGAGGTGTTCCGAATTTTTTATGTGTATTATTATGGCTGCCATACAGTATAGACCGAAAAAAAAATCGTAAAAAGATCGTTTTCTTCATGAATTTATTTCGGGCCTTGACTTTAGAGCAGCCATATAAAAAGTATGGTTCTGAGTACTTCGTGATATGGTAGTACTGCAGAAATTTTTTCATCAAAATCGGCAGGGTAGATTTCGCACAATTGAATTGTTAATTAAGAAAATACAGAATTGTACTTATTTTTCAATACTCTGTCACGGTAAAGCCAATGGTTATTTTGAGTTTCCTATTTTTATACATACCCTTTGGAGCCCCAAATATCAACCCCCATTTAAAGTTTTCGATTTTATCCATTTTAGCAACAATTTTTTTTTAATTTCTTCGAAAAAATACTTATAAACATTTAGAGCTGGAGCTACCGTATTTACATATTCTTCAAATGTAATGATAGGATCGAATAGAGGAAGGATTGACGAACAACTTTTGATTTTGTGGATACGATGAATCGTCATCGAGATATGAATGCTCAAAGTTGAAGTGAGTTTACGGCAAAACAAAGTACTGTACAATAACAATCAAAAGTGATTTTGATTGTTTGAAGCAAAGACTTTATAACTATGAAAATTTATTTAAATCGGAAATGTATTTTAACTGTTCTTATGCAAAAAAGATTGATACATTTCACAGGAATCGAGCAGAGTCAAAGAGTGAGGAGTGGGGGACTGCGCGAGCGGAGTATAATTCACTCACGCAGTTTCAAACGACTTTTTCCTAGCTTCTACAACACGCGCCATTATTCTGTGGCTAGAAATTGGCCTCAATGATTTGGGATCGAGGGGGATTATCCCTCTTTATCCTGCCTCATCTCGTGTAGGCCTGGACAGCCTTCGTAGGTGGGCCNAATACAAAAAACATCACGAGACCAAAGAGGTTAAAACAGAGAAGTTGCCTTTTCACGAAAAAGAGTCAGTTTTGCCACTATCACTCTACAAGTTATTTCGAAATGTTGTTTCTACATTCTGTTGAACTTGAAAATAGTGTGGAATGTATCAAATTTGAATGGGGTATTTTAAAAAATTGTAAAATAAATAATTATAAAATAATAACGTTTTATTCAAAAAACGAGAAATTGCGTATGTATTATTTTCTTATTTTTGTTCAGAAGATCACTTGCTCTTTTGGAACAAATAGTGTGGAGTGATGAGTCGAGATTCCATAATGATGGAAAAGTCAACTACCACAATTTTCAATACTGGTCAAATGAAAACACGTTTTGAAATACTCATTTTCAGAATGTGGGGGATACTAATGTGTGGTGCAGTTTACTTAACGGACACCTGATTAGTCCATATTTTTCAATCATAATGAAATGGTGAAAAATATTTTCAGTTCCTCCAGAATGTACCACAAGGTGCCCTCCTCATAATTTTGCATTTCTAAGGGGATATTTAAATAATACATTCCTGTTAGATGGTCGGCGAATTCACCAGATTTGTTCCGTTGGACTGTTTTTCATGGGGCCATATTCAACAATTGGTTTATGTTGCTCATCCTACTGATTTAAATTACTTAAAGAATAATAATAAAGAATAATACAAGAGCAGATTCATGTGGGAGGGCATCACTAAGACTCTTTTAAGCTTGTGCGGAAGCAGACGGAAGGAAATTTGAAGGCCTTGTGTAATTTTAGGTTTATTATCATATAAATAAAATATTTTCTCTTTTGTTGAAACGTAATAAATTCAAACAGGATTTATTTCCTTTAAATAGGGTTGATGACAATCCAATGGCAAATATTGCAAAAACAGTACGAGATACACCGTGTGTATGGTGTGATTAATAAAAAGTAGGACACCCAGTACAATATATGATATTAAAAGTATCACATATGGAACGCTAATATTACGGCTTGAAGCGGATTAAACCTACGTACCTAATGTTTAGAATAAACACCTTACCCGATACTGTTGAGTCCTCCAAACCCCATCCTGTCTCGTAACGGGAAGAGTACTTGAATATTTTATCGTGGAAACACCGCATTTGCATATCCAGTGATACTTGTAATGGAACGGTCCAGTCTCTCCGGCTGGACGACGGCGGCGGCGGCGAAATGGCAAACGCAGCAAGAAGGTGGCCGGAGCCCCGAGTAGGTAGTGCCGCTGTCACTGTCCGTGACGTGCCTTATTCCAAATGCATCCCCCAAACTACAGGATACACGGTTTCCTTTTACATGCTGTCAATGCCCGGTGGCACGTAATGCTCATTTGGACCCCCGCGTCCGATCCAGGGCACGAGAACGGTCTACCAGCATGTTCCGTCCCGCCATAGTGGAGGGGCATCAGCCAAAAAGTTCGTCTACTAAGTTGATGAACAAATTCGTAATGCTTTTGGTTATCATTTTGAGAGTGACAAGTAAAAGAAATTTGTTTTGAATTTGCCGCGGTCATTTCTGGCGTCACACCTGTACTTGCTGGGATTTCTGTAATTTTCAAAAGTTTGCGTTAATTACTGTCCAAAGAAAATAAATTGACAGGGGACAAAAACGAATTGTCCGATACGGCTTACAACTGGAATACGCTCTCCATTCTACCCGTTCCACTACGTAGCCACTGCGCATCCTATCCTCGGTATACAAACGAATTTGGTTTACGAGTTCTAGGGTTAACCAAGGGAATCTACAAAGCCGTAGAAAGGCCATGTCTAAAAAAATTTTTAAATTCAGACTTTAAACTCTGAATTTAGACTTTAAACTTTGAATTCAGACTTTAAACCCTGAGTTCAGACTTTAATCTCTGAACTATTAACTTTTGTTCCAATGCAAGAATGTTTCAAATCGAAGTTCAGCTGTATAGTTTGACTACAATTAAAATTCTTCCAAAATTTTTCTAAGGGATCCTGGAAGGTGCTGAATTCAGAAAACAATAACAATTTTCAGTCAAAATTGAAACATCCCTCAAGGGATATATTGATTTTTGGGTAAAGTGTATTATACTTCTTCGGGATCATTAAAATTGTGTGACATTATTTTGGCATTAAGGTCCCCTTGACCAGCTTATCTTGACAATTATCTGTTCCTAACTTTTTGGCCCTTAATATTTAGGCATTTTGAAAACACATTATGCATTGTGCACTTCTTAAATATTATTTAAGAAGTGCACACATTATTATTAAATATACAAGGCCAAATAAAAATAAATGTCACATAGTTTTAATGATTCTGAATAGGTATCCATGAATAACTTTGATCCCTTCAGTCTTTTAAATTATGGCCGGAATATACATATATATTTATTTATTTAAGACCAACTCAGTGTGCGTGTCTGTTAAAGAATATTTTTATAATAATTTGTCTTATCTTGACCGAACCTAGTCCCCAGTTAATTTTTGTACGCTTACACTGTGATACCCACCCTGTATATGGTTGATATAAGTATAATATACTGTACTTATATCCTTTTGCTACTCAATACTTTAAATTCAGAGTTTAAAGTCTGTATTCAGAGTTTAAAGTATTAATTCATAGTTTAAAGTCTGAATTCAGAGGTTAAAGTCTGAATTCGGAGATTAAGGTCTGAATTCAGAGATTACAGTCTGAATTCACAGTTCAAAGTCTGAATTCAGAGTTTAAAGTCTGAATTCAGAGGTTAAAGTCTGACTTCAGAGTTTACAGTCTTAATTCAGAGATTAAAGTTTTAATTCAGAGTTAAAAGTCTGAATTCGGAGTTTAAAGTCTGAATTCAAAGTTTAAAGTCTGAATTCAGAGGTTAAAGTTTTAATTCAGAGTTAAAAGTCTTAATTCAGAGTTAAAATTCTGAATTCAGAGGTTAAAGGCTGAATTCAAAGTTTAAAGTCTGAATTCAGAGTTTAAAGTCCGAATTTAAAAAAATTGTTAGGCATGGCTCTTCTACGGCTTCCTGGATTTCCTACTACTCCAACCCAAACATTTACTTTTTCCGGCCGTTGTGTATGTTTTTCTTGCATCCAATGTGGATTTTCTGGGCTCCAAAACCTAGTATGTTCACGGTTCCATTTAAGCAAAAGGTTGCTTCGTCAGTGAAAATTATGTGATTTTTTAAGTTGGGTTGACTCTCAAATAAATTTCTAATTTCCTCGCAAAACTGTAATCTTCTGTCTATGTCATCTGCCCATAGTTCTTGTAAGACATTAACGTTGTAAGGATGCCACTTTTGAGACTTCAGAGTTCTGTGAACTGAGGACTTTGAGAAGTTGAAGTAGGCTGAGATAGATCCAATGGATGAGCGAGGATTTTCAGTAACGCCGAGCATCACATTTTGACGGTCATTTTCGCTTACCGTTCTTCGCCTTCCTGATCCAGGTAAATCTTTTATACTTCCAGTTTCTTCAAACTTTTTGGATACTTTACTTATTGTAGTTCGACTAATTCTCTGGTCTGGATACTTATGGTGAAATAAGTCACATACCTTCTATTAACTATGGATTTTAACTCCGCATCTAATTATAATTAAAATTTAAATTCTGTTTTTCGCTTAAATGGGCAACCATTTTTCAAAATAATTCACGTTATATTAGGTATAACTCTGTACTCTGGTAAATTTTATTAGTTTATCGATGTGTTTTTTTTTTGAGAAAAAAAAACTTTAAAGTAAGTAGAAAAATATTAATAAAGGGTGGATACGTTTTTTAAAGTACAGAAGAGACTATAATTGTTTGAAATAGTTGTCAGTACGGCACAAAAGACAATTTTTTAAATTTTTTTGATAACTGACAAAAACAGTAGGTATAACCTTATATTCCTCTTTAGAAGGGCTATCTATCTATTTATTCTAAAAAAGGCGGTTATGTTATTATAGGTCTATCAAACACGACAAAAAAATAGAAAATATTACAGAAAAGTGACAATTTCCAGTTACTAAATAATTAATTGAATTGTTTCAAAGATTTTTTAAAATCTGAACTGGAAAAAATATGAATTTTGTTCCATCATTTTGGGACACAGTAATAATATTTTGAAAACAACTATATTAATTTCCAAAAAAAAATCTATGATTTCGTGGAGATACGTTAATAATGTTTTCGCAAAAAATTACACATTACCTTTCTTAGAAGATTGATTAGAAAAAATGACGGATATGACATGTGCTTATAGGCAGTCAACAAATAACACCAGTAGGTTTAAACTTCAAATCATCATATATATAAAGTTATAGTAAAATTTTTAGATATATGATAAAACAAAAATTAATTTCTTTAAAAGATCAAATTTTCAAAAATGAAATAGGATTTGTAGAAAATATATTAATTAATATTCAAAAGATTTGTTGACAAAACAGATATTCCTTCATAGAAATTTTAAACATCAAGTTTGTAGCAACACTAAAGTGGTACTAATACACTATACTAATGTTATTTACTAAGTCAATAAGGCAGATTTCATCAATATTGCAAGATTTCCTTCAAGTCAAAAAAAAAATTTGAGAAATTGTAAGTTCACTCCTGACAGTCAGCTAACATATAGATGTGAATTCTGAGGTAAAATTATTAGACACGCTATTATCTTATGTAGATTTGCTATGCCCCCTGACTATTTTCTTCACGGGAGAAGGGATACGCGATTTGTTCTTGTAGAACGGACGGTGGTCGCCCAAAGGGGAGAGATTGCATGCGGCGAACGACGGTGTTGTATGCAGGCAACAATGAGTTGGAGAAAATTAGACTAATCCAGATTGGTTGCTCCAATAAGTTTATACACGTAAAAAACTAAGTGGGAAGTATTTATTATTCAGCAAATTCCGACACAACATACAATTAATTGAGAACAAAAGTAGAATTATTCGAAAATCAGCGACCACTTTTGATTTATAGTTTTCTACAAGTACATAACAAAAATCCTTTAACAAAGTAAAGTGAGGTATTTCGTAATGTTTCAGTACATTTTTCACATCTTTTAATTACACTTTTACTCCATTTTTAAATTTTACAATTGGAAGAAAGTTTCTAAAGAATTTTTTTAATATTTATAAATATTTTTAATATACAGGGTGTGCCATTTAACACTCCCGCTGCCAATATCTCCGAAATGAAGAAATTTATTTCGGAGATATTGGATTATATTGCATATAAAGTTAGTATGCAGAAAGGGCATTTTCTCATCATTGAACAAACCCTGTAAACCGCATCCTTTCTCATATTTATCGGGAGTCCCAAAATTCACGCAAGATTTGAATTTTGCTACGTTTGCTCGGTAAAGTGTTGCCAAAGAAAAAAAAAGACAGCGTAAACAGCTGAAAGTTCAGGGTTAATAAAAATGGTGAGCAATTTTTGTACAAAATATGGTCGGAATAGTGATTTAACTTCAGCTATGAAGAGAATAATTGAAAAATTGAAGGAGACTGGATCAATTAGTGATCTTAAATTCTATAGCCGTCGTTTGACAAGTCATTCAACACAAAACATCAAAGCAGTTGGTAAGAGTGTTGCTGAGAATCTAGAAACATCAATTTGGCACCATGGTCAAGAATTAGACATTTCGAGAAGCTCTCTACAGCGTATTCTCATGAAAGATTTGCATCTTCATGCTTACAAAGTTCAATTGACTCAAGAACCTATGCATACTGACCATTCAGAGCGAAGAGATTCCGTTGAATTGATTATAGAAAGCTAGTGGATGCTGATTATTCGAACAAAATCATCGTCAGCGATAAGGCTCATTTTCATCTCGATGACTTCGTTATTCGACAAAATTGTCGCATTTGGGGTTCAGAAAATCCACGAGTGATTGCTGGGAAACAAATACATCCACAACGTATCACTATTTGGTGTATCACTTTATGCACTGGAGGCATCATCTTCGAAAATGCGGCTGGTCAGGCAATAAGAGTTAATAGTGCTCGCTATAGCGACTTGATAACAATTTTTTAGTGCTTAAATTGCAAGATGCAGATGAAGACAACATGTGGTTTCAACAAGACGGTGCCACATGCCATATAGTCCGAGAATCAATTCAATTACTGCATGAGTGATTTCCTGGTCATGAAATTTCCCGTTTTGGTGGTTAGAATTGGCCGCCCAAATCATTGGACTTTTTTTGGGTTTTCTCTCTTTTGAAGTTATGCCATCAAGTCCACGACCACCTACGCCTTAGGCGGAGTAAATTCAGCGCTTATCAACGAAAAATTTACGCAAAACGGTCATAGAAAATTTCGACAAAAGGGTACGTGTGTGCGTAAAGCCATGGAGGCTATTTACCCCATATATTTCATACATAACACTATTATGAATCAATAAAAAAATTAAAATTTTTAATTAAAACCTGTGTTTTCTATCAAAATTACTTCTTGCGTGAATTTTGGGTCACACCTTAGTTAGGATATTGCAAACGCCATTTTTTTTTTAACCTTCAAATAAAACCGAAACAATACGACTTCATACGAGTATTTAATGTGAAATTGATTGAATATTTATTTGAAACACTTTTTTATATTACTTATTGAGATTCCCAGAATTACGGAAAAATACGTTTTAAATGAGACAACAGATATTATGCTCCGTTTTTGAAAATATTTTCTACTTTATGAATTTTTTTAAAGACATCAATAAAATTTATTAAGTTTATGTTAGCATGCCTCGCCAATCACAATTTTTAGATTTTGGGAAAGAAACATGGAATTGCTACTTAAAAAAATATACGAAAGACTAGGGATTTTGGGATATATGTTTTTTACGTATTCATGGAATATTAATTGTGGAAATTCAAAACGGCAAAACACTATTTTTTTAAGATAGATCATCCAATCACACTCGAAACAGATGATCAAGAAATTGTTACGCTTTTATTCTTCTCTCTCAGCTTGAAAATTTTGATTATGCAGAACTGATATACCTACACAATTTTTGAGAACATTTGTAGATCTTGTAAATATAAATTAGTCTCCATGTTTTTTTTGTTGACGATGTAATAATGAATTATATTGTTTCGTTTAAGGCGGATTTGCAAGGGTTGCTTTGAATTATTATCATCGATCATTCAGTTTATGTTACAGTTTTCAATGAAAGTTAAATTCTAAATTGCGAAATTACAGTGAAGATCGTTCAATATTAAGCTCATTTATAATCTCTCACAAGGCTTCGTTATCCAATACTTTATTTTCATATTACTCTGCTCTATTATTACAACAGACTAACTGTACTTCAAGCAATGTTAAAATTGTTCGCTTATATTTTCACTTATTTCAAATAGCAATTCTTTCTAAAATGAGAGTAGTCACAGAATGGACTCTTTAATTACAGAAATCGCAAAACAATGTTGCATATCCCTACTACATTTATCGTATCACTGGATGCACTGTACGTTACGTTTAAATGGTTCACTTTACATTTCATTCTCTACAATCCATTCCGGATGAACAAATAGAAGTTGGCTCTATTTGCATTCATTGCTCATCCCAGATGATCACTTTCGATGTTTTACTGTTTACATGTTCACTTTTCATTCACGCTAGATGATTTACCAGCTATGATCTCCCAAGTAACCCATCTAAATGCCCTTTGACGAAAATTTGGGTTAAGACAAATTTTAAAAAGGTTTATTGGTACTATGTCTACAAATAAAGATACAGGTGTACAAATAATTTTTTATATTTATTTATTTTTTTTTTAGAATAGGCAACCGATAAAACAATAATAATTTTAATTCAGTGTAATCATTCACTATTTACCTTTGTAGCCTTCGCAACGCGTTTTAAGCTTATCAAAAAGTTATTTCGGTGTAGTTGGGACTTATAAATTAGTTCAGGTATAAACGTGTGCAATAAGAATTAATGTCGACAGAGTTATCAAAGACATATTTATAAAACAACTGTTTCTGTTTCCGTGGAAAAAGTGAAAACTTTACTGTAAAAAACGACTGTCGTATTGAATTAAATTTTTATTTTTACACTGTGACTGATAATGTTGTTTTATTATTGTTGCTGGGTTGCTCAGTTAGACACATTTCATTGGTATTTTACAAATATGCACCAAATGTGCTTGACCTAATCATATTAAACAGTCACTTTTACTAAATTTAACTTGCAGTATAAAACTAAAAAAGTGAAGTTTTGGTCTTGTTACATGACCAGTGACGGCTCGTGAAAATTGAAGTGGTCGTATATTGATAATGAAGCAAGGAACTCGTATCATTTTTGGGGGGTTAATATTCCCTGGCGATTCACTTTGGTATTCGCGGCTCTGTATGTCTTTTATTTTAACAAATAGTTATAACAAACCTTATATATTTTTAAATCGCCGCTGAAACTCTATCAAATGACATTATTAGATCGTTTCCATGGTAACATATGTCAAAATTGCTATGGTAAACTGTTTTTGTTCAAATGGCAGCCAAGAAATGCTAGGAAAACAGCAAAAAAGATGAAACCTGCTTTTTGTAGCTTTATTCTGAAAAATGATAGCCAGCTGCGGAAACAAGTTATTATATATTTTAAAGTACCTAACATATTTTATTTTTAACATGATAATAATATAACAATTTAAAACAATATTTATTTCAAATGTTCAAAGTGACCTCCATTCGCTTTCAAGCACAGAATAGCTCCGTTTATCACTTGCTCTCTACAAACAAATTCTAGTATTCAGTGTTTCTTCATTAAGTCTCCGACATTCTACTCTTATTATGTTTTTAAGGTCGTCAATATCATTTAAAGGCAAAGAGTAAACTTTTTCTTTTAGGTAAGGCCAAAGAAAGAAATCTATAGGAGTGAGATCCGGAGATCTAGTAAGCCATTTAACATCTTTATCGAATGTTTTCATCTCTTGCCCTTCTGGGTTTAAAAACTCTTCTTTCCTTTTGAAAACTCCCATCTGCCGCCAAATTCCTGGCTAACTTTCCGAAAATTTTATCTGATGGAAGTTGTCTCTGCGGAAAAGATGTTGGTATAAACGCCTGGCAGCTTTAGCGTTCTGTCGGCACTCTCCATAAATTAAAATCTTATCTAGTTTTTCTTTATTACTGTAAATATTCATGTTATAAATAGTTATAGATAGAAAATGTCAATTATTTTAACAAATCGTTATTTAGAAACGTCAAAATTCAGGTGTTTCCGTAGCTGGCTATTACTTTTCAGAATAAAGCTACTGAAAGTAGGATTCATCTTTTTTGCTGTTTTTCTAGCACTATTTATAATAAAACTATAGACTTCCTTAGCTGAATGCAGAAAAAAATATCTTCTAGATTTGATAAAAAAATATATAGTGTGCCATTTGAATAAAAACAGTTGACTATAGCAATTTTTACATATCTTAGCATGGAACGATCTAATATCATTTGATAGAGTTTGAGCGGGATTTAAAAATATATAGAGTTTGTTAGAACTATTTGTTAAAATAAAAGAACTATGGGGCTGCGAATACCAAACTGAATGACCCGGTATAGACCTATACACAAAGAACTGTATTGACGAGAATATTTCGAATTCTATTTCACTCTACTTCGAATCCACGAAACCGTTTGCAGACCGTCTATGAGAGGAAAACCTCGTCAAAAGTAGTTGTCGATACTCGAGGGCCTCTAGCTGACCGTCCTTATGAAGCAGAAGACCCGGAGCGGAAATCGAAATTTCGAACTGATTTCGAATTTAACGTGTCCACGGAGCTCCCAAATGCTCCCAACAACTAGTGCTATAGCAGACGACGCTGACGGAGGCTGATCCTGGTGGCAGAGAGACCGCCAATGACACACGAGATGCGCAGAAAAATCACCGTAGTTTAGAATTTTTCGAAAAATATTTCAAAATTCAAGCTGAGGTATGGCAACAAGAAAAATAACGGAACGGGTCGAGTCCATTTCAGGAGAGGAAAATCCGGAAAGGCCAAAAGTGACATCCGACGGTTAAGATCCATGCAGGGCCACACTGCAGCCACCATGGGGTGTGATCGAACGTTGACTCTGATACTGACAATTTATTAACCAGAATGGATACTTGGCCGGTACTTAGTAAGTTCATAAGTTTATATACTCCTTGTATTATATACACTCATTTACATAATGTATTGTTAATCAAAATAAACAATTTTTCCCAAATAGAAACCATGAAAATTTTTTTAAACGAACCGTTTGAGGCCTAAATCGTCAATTTACTGTCAAATCCGCTCAGGACTTTCTGTGGCTGTAGCGAGGATCGAGAACCTAAAAGACAGTGACAAAGACACAAGAAAATATGATTTTCACTAAACTTACGTCGTGAATTTTACCCGTGTGTAAAAAATTTGAAAACATTTAAGATTCACCCTGTATAATAATGTCTTGAAAACTATAACTGCTTTCTTTTCTAGACTGATTACATGAGTTAATTCTTTTAAAAAAGAAATAAAACAGTATATCTAATAGAACTGTAGTATAATGTCGCAATTATTCTATATAAAAGTGTAGTGGTGTTATTTACTTTTACCATTACGAAATAAATAAAAAAAACTTCGTAGTAATTCAAAACAAGTTTAATGAAACGTTTCACTCAAATCTGGGAGCATTCCGTTTTAATATATAAGCTCGAGCGCCCTCTATAAAACCGGCCGTATGTTATCGTCTTTATATTTCATTACGTTGTATTTCAGAGGGAAATAATGGGACCTGTTGATTCGGTGTTATATATCTTTCCAACCTCTAATATGTGTATTATGGTGTACGATTTAATATATACACTTATAAGCCCCGGAATCGTACAAGCACTCCAACCGGAAATATCGCTTAGGCATTCACACACCGATAATGTAACAGGTGAGACGACAAATGGTTATCTCTTTTTCACTTAATAATGACGACAATATCAATAATCACGAATAAAGGTGTTTGTTTCATTGATAAATGAAGTTAAATTATTATATTCGTAGATTTTAAAAATTGAACGGAAACGATTTAGACTTATAAAAATTAATTATGTAAATATAAATGTAAATTATCTTAAAGAAATAGGTACTGGGATTATAAATATTACGGCACATTAGTTTTTTATTTTGAAGCTTAGAAAAAAATTATACCTGATGTTTTCAAAGGAAGTAGCACAAATGGTACGATTACAACTAAAATGAACTCGCTTTGCATAAAAATGACCTTAATAAATTGTTCATCCCTTAGGAGTTTCCAAAAAAATACGGAATAGCAGCTGTAATTTGACAACCAAGAAACGTATAAAATCAAATTTTAAACAATTTGAAAAGAGTGAGAGAAGTAAAAGTTACAATAAACTAGACACTATCTGATACGTATACTTTGAATATTGAAATTTTGTCATACAAAAAAGTTGTAGCAAAAAATAACTTAGGAGATACTTATTTCAACCCCCTCCAAGAGGCAGAAATATGCAATCTGTCATAGAAATCACATCTGAGCCTGACTGACTGAAGATATGTTAGTATAGAATTTGACTTTATTAGTGTTCCACAAATTAGCATATTGTCAAGTTCATTAATAAATAAAAGAAAGAATAGCGGACCCAAGTTCTAGCCCTGAGGAACTCCCGATGTAACTTCCTTGGTTCTGGATTTGATACAATTAAATGTAACATGTTGGATTTTGTTATGAAGATAGGAACAAAAGGACGTTAGTAATTCGTCACAAAACCAAATATTATGTTTTTGAATTGCATTATATATCTTGTCGACAACCTTACAGAAGTCAATGTAAGCCACGTCTACTTCGCCATTGTTATCTAAAATATCTTCAACAAACTGTGTAAAATAGACAAGATTAGAAGTAGTGGATCTGTGGGTCAGGAATTTATTGAAAGAAAATTATGTACAGAAAAGTAGACGTTGTATAGTGAAATCTCAAAATTGTTTAAAAAATCCAAGAAATTTGAAATTTTCTTAGACTTTTCACTTTTCACTCTTCTACTGTAATTTCAAAATGTCCAAAAAATAGTTTATGCATTGAGAGTACTGAGAGGAAAATAAGAAATAAAGATACCTACACAAAATACAACACACTCTTCACTTCACTTACTCGTACTGGTTGTTCTTTTCTAATTTTGTAAAATGATCAGTACCTTCTTACAAAAAACATATCCCAGATGCGATTATAATTTCGAACAACAAATAGAAATTTTGATTTCATAAATACTTATTGATTTTAAAAATATGTTGGTGTTTTATTATTAGCTCTCGCATTTTTTTACTTTAAGCGTATTAAAAATGTTTTTAAAAAATTTTATCAAATAAATATAAGCAATGTTCTTCAGTACCAGAAATCTAGGCATACCTACAAGAGATACAGTCCGTACAATATTTTTTGAGATAGAATTTTAAGAAAAGAACCGAAGAAACACACCATAACTGCAAAACGTGGTATGCACTGCAACCTGCTACGGTGAACGTCACGCCGCCAATCTCTTTCTACCGCTGGTGTCCAATGCGGTTAATTCCAAGAAAGTGGAGCAGGGGTCTTCTTGGAATTATATCTCAACAAATATTATACAGACTATATCTAATGCCACATCAAGACTCTTAACTCTCTACTCTATGGGTACTGTGACAATAATTAAACAAAATAAAATTTAAAAATAATACGTTTAAATATAATGAATACAAAAATACATACCTGATCTACAGTGTGATTCACGACTTACCCAAAAAAATTTGGAAAATTTTTATAAAATCCTTATAGTTTCCGAGAAAAAAATTATTGAAGTTGTATTACTTACAACCTTTACATCGCTAGGCTACTGTATTCTCTAGCGTCATTCACGTTGTGCGCTATACGCAATGCTCTTTCTCTCTCTCTCTTTCTCTCTACGTGACCCTAGGCGATCCCGAATACAAAAATACCGATTTAGTATTAACGTTTTTGCGATAATGTTTACATTAGATTTTCAAGTGTCAAAAATGGCTTACGTGTATAGCAACTAGGAAATGATGGACAACATTAAATTTGTGTTATGGTGAAGTATTTGTGTTATGGTGAAGCAAGACAACATTTGTGTTAGTTCGTAGAAACTGGGTAAGACGATCCCAAATGTGTTTACACATCGGCGGACAAAATTTTGAACAGTTGTTGTACCATCAAGCGTGTCAAATTATTATATTAATTAAAACCACAATTTAATTTTATTAATTAATAATAATGGCAACAAAAGCAGTTGAATTTACTTATATAAAATAGATGTTATAAAATTGTATTTATTACTTTCCCTGGGAAATTTTTTTAATTTTGTGTCGGGTCAATTTTTATTACACTTTGCCGCCGTTCCGATCGCCGACTGCATGCTTTACCTTGCGCAAGGTCAGTTTTTACAGTGGACCAGTTTCCAGTACCGTATGCAGAAATGTGTTTTTAAATAATTTTCGTACTGTCCTTTTTTTATTTTTTTGTACAAAATGGTATTTGAAAGAGTCCCTGTATATTCAAAAAATTTATTTGGATAAGTCCTGAATCACCCTGAATTCTTGCTATTCTATTATCAGCCTTGACACAAAATAATTTAAAATATAATCGGCAAAAATCTAGAAAAAAATACATTTTGAAACGACAGTGTCAAATGCTTTGGACATGCTAGATCCATTACAATTTTTTTAAATTGTAATCTAAAAAAATATTTGCCTTTCTATTTCGAAGAACACTGTTTTTAAAAACATTCATTAGATTTGTTGAATTTACTTAATAACTTTAAATTGAGTAAAAACGTTTATTGACACTACAAACAGAGAAAGAATATTAGTCGTGTTTTGGATATAAACGACAATTCTGGCAATAAAACACAAACGAACAACATATATATTACGGATGTCCCGAGGCACTGAAATACACGGGAACATTTAATGCAATTTGTTCCAAATAACGCGAAACGAGCTGCTATTAGAGTAGACTGAATAAAAATAAGGAGAAACAAACAGCGGAAGATATCAAGAACCCATTCAATTTATCTTTATCTGTCAGAGCAGTTTCACTTTACGATGATTTTTGCTGGGCCACGGCGGCTATCTCTTTCCAACGTTGTTGTACCTTCCTCGGCACATATGTTCCCGTAACTATTTCCAACCAACACACTCTGGCGAGGTCCTTGCGGGGGTTGTTATAAATTTAATGAAAGGAAAAGTTAATTGAGCGAATGCGGTGCGAACGTTATAACGGATGGTGACTTTTGGAGCGACGCGTCGGTGTAAAGCGATTTTATGTTCGAATTATTTAACAACAATTACGTTGATGTGCACATGGCAAGAGTTATTTAAACTTTTATTTGTTCGCTATAAAGCAAAATAATGAAATATTTAAAAATATTCGTTTAAATAGAGCAAGGAATTTAGTTCTTGTTAGTCTCTAAACTGACTATTAATATTCGTGTCAAAACCATTGTAATCTGACAGTTGTCATAGTTTATTATAATGTACAGTGTGTCCTCGGATGGGGTCCGCACTCTTGTAAACTTTTTATTGTTGATTTTTCGAGAAAATTTATTCTGGATAAAAAGTTTTGCTTATCTTGGGAAGCCATGCGCAGTAATCGAAAATGTAATAAAATACAGGGCGCCCAAAAAATTTCTAAATGTGAAATTTTCCCTGTGACTTTCATTTTTGTTTTCGTTAAGAACTGTATTTAACAGAGTTGTTCGAGAACTCAAGAAATGTTTTATATCATCATACAACATAAAGATCATCGATTGTGGTTTCCTATTTTTTGCTCTTTTCGTTTTCCTGTCACAGCGACCAACCACCAGCTGTTGGTTTCCCTGTATAAACTTTGTTTTTGAGATACTTGGTGTTAAATTATAAATCCAATAAATTCCTTTTACGTTTTTTTAGTTAATCAATTCTATTTTTATAAAATACAAAATACTACTAAATTTTTCTTGAAAAGGTGACAATCATCAGAAAGTCAAAAAAATCATATTTCTGAACACTATATCAGCTGGAAAAATAATAAATAATGTAGTAATGTTATGTATAAAAATTGCCTTTATTTCGTAAACTTTCTGTGGAAACGCTAAATTTAGAAAATGTAATTTACCATAAAACTGCCTGACAAATTTTTTCTAGATGTTAACAAATCCACATCCGTATTTTGCTGCTGCGCTATTCAGGGTAGATATCAATGCTTGCGTCGATCTAGCGGGCCACTTTTCCAGTGGCGTACATGTGGTTTTTGAAAAATGGTAATAGTAATATTCCTTTTCCTTGTTGTATCATTTGTGGGTTTAGTAAAAAAAAGTCACCACATTGTGCAAATAAGAATACGCGATTTTCAACCATCTTACTTAAAGCAGACAGAAATTGTAAAAAATAAATAAACTTTTATTTTAAATTTAATATAAATAACATAAAAATAGTATGGTAAAATAAAATCTGGGTTGGTTGTCACATGGTCGGTGTAGGCTTCTTGACATTTCGAAACACATATCTTTTCTTCCTCAGAAGTAACTCTGAAAGTTTTTGAGTTTTTGAAAAGAGCGACATGTCTCTAGAAACGTCAAGAAACCTAAACCGACGACGTGGCAATCGGCCCGGAAATTGTTCTATCATTACTGCCACGGTAGCCTGCAAAAGTACAAAAATAGAAATAACAAATTAATTAGAACTGAAATTAACAACAACAACGAAGTAAATCCTATTCAACTTGTAAACCTCCAAGTAATACACATTTTTCAAATCTTTTTCTAAATTCCTTGTACACAGATGAGAGCATTACTTCGTCTTCGATGGCATTTTTTGCTTAAGTAAATCAATGTTATAATCAAAATCGTTTGAATGCACTTTTTGCTTTAAGTACCTATCCCCATAAGAAAGAATCTAATGGGGACAAGTCGGGTCCCCGTGCAGGCCAAGGTATTGGCCTACAGCGTCCGATCCAATTGTTCAGGAAGTGAACGTCAAGCTAATTTCTCACTAGAAGTCTGGAATGTACAGAGGTTCCGTCTTGTTGAAATATTAGTTTTCTTCTGAACTCTAATTTTTCGTTGTGAAAACAAAATTATTGAGAATTTCCAAATACGAATTTTGATTAAGATTTTCTTCCAAAAAGTAAGGACCAATTATTTATTGATACATTATGCCACACCAGACATTTACTTTTTAAAATTTTTGACCATTAGTTATCAATCGAAAATTTGTCATTACTTGTAAATGCTGATTCGTCAGTAAATAATATATTGTGATGAAAGAATCTGTTTTCAATCAGCTTCTCGCCCATTGTTAAACAAAAGTCCAAACGACGACCATCATCTCGATCAAGCAATTTATGATTAAAAACTGGTTTGAAAGGATAAATTTTGTCGTATATGTCGTCTTTGAATATGAGATTTGCTATATCTATGTTTTCTGATCTTTTCCTGAGTGACATTTTTGGATTGTCTTGTANAAGTATGTATGGGCAGCACAATTTTATAAAAGTAATATTAAAGCCATCAGCCCCAACTGCTTTAGAAGAAATGTTATTAATTATTTTAGCAATCACATCCTCGTTTACAGCAGAAAAAGAAAAATTGTTTCGAATATTATTCTTAGTGTGAGAGTTATAAAAATTAATTACTTTGTCTATGTTATTACTTCCAGTCTGTTGAACCGATATAGAAACGAAATTAACAATGTCGTCAGGATCAGCTATCATATCGGGAATAACAGTTGTATTTTTATTAATAATACTCATACGTTTTAGCTCTTTCCAAGTATGTTTTAAGTTAGAATCACGTAATTTAAAATTAAGGTAAGCTCGTTTTTCACATTTCACAGCAGTATTTGTGTAATTGCGCCATATTTTATACTCCTGCCAGTGCAAAGGGTTTTTTGTAGATTTGAACGCCTTTAATTTTCTGTCTCTAATTGACATCAGCAATTTTAAATTATCAGTTAGCCACGGAGCATAAGTTTTGCGAGTTATACAAGTTTTCAATGGAATATGCTTATTATATAACATAGTTAGATTTTTGTTTAAAAACGCTAGTTTGTCATCAATATTATCTATCTCAACAATATGAAAGAGAGGCAAATTATTTAAGTCCAACATAAATAAATTATAATCTAAATATTTATAATCTCTATAAGTTATCATCATTGGAACAAATTTAACCTGTGCACATAATTTTACGTAAATTAAATCATGATCTGATGAATGACTCATATCTACTACTCCTTTATCTAAAATGATAGATTCGTCTGATATTAAGATAAGATCAATTAATGTTNAACAAAACGGTAAGTAATTTCCTTACCGTTCTAGAACGGTAAGTACATAATTGTCAAAATAGACATTTTCAACATTGATTTGGAATGGGTTTTCTAGAATTCAGGTTAAAATTTAATTGAATAAAAGAAAGATGTATTTTAAATCTATTTATTGATGTTGAAATTAAATGTGCAGTTTGTACAACTATTTACAGAAATTGCATGTTTTTCGATTTAGAATAATTGTCAGTTTCGTCAATTAAGAAAGCCGTGAGAACAATAAATATCAATAGATTTCAAAAAAACCTGCTTTACTAATTTATTCACAAACGTCATTTTTGACATTACATAAAAAATAAATATGTATGTATAACTTCGTTTTCATTTATTGCGATCGTGCAAAAAATAGTATAAGCATCACGAACGTTTAGGGTTATACTCTTCTCAGACAAAATTGGACAAACATTGTTTTCGAAAGGTAAATTATCCTTACCGTTCTTAATAATTAATATACTATTACATCACCAGTAGTATCGAATTTTATAATTAGCCTGTGAACTGCTCTACGAGTCACATTTGGATACTTTTTAATAAAAATTATTTAGTGAGCAGTTAATAAAAATAAATATGTTGACTTTGACATTGATAAGGAAATATCCATGGTAATTATTTGCAAAATGCTCATGTTTTAGTGACTGTAATTAGTCATTACTAACTACAGTCACTAAAATCACTAAAATTTTGATATAAAGTTAATTAGAGTTTAAAATATTACTAAGAGTGTATACGTTGTTTATAGGACACCCATAAATAAGTTTTGACAGAAGCCTACTTTGAGAAAAGTCACTTATTTTATTCACCGTAACATTGTAAGAGTTTAATTAAAAGCCTTTCTTCTCGAAAAACGTCCACATTAGGAAGTTCTAACAACATTATTTTTAGAAAATAAAATTGTACATAAGAAATTGGAGCCCGAATGGTAAAAAACCTAACCTTAAAAAAATTAGAACTTAAAATGTAATACGAATGTAGCATAACTAACCTAGCGCCCTCTATGAAATATTCAAAAAATAATTAGACCAGCCTATTTGGCATCCTTAAAAACCCCGGAACACCAAATTTCATAAAAGTATTTCACACCGTTTGGAAATTTTCGTAAAAATTTAAAAAAGTTTACTTGATCGTTCTGTATCTCGAAAACAAGAGGAGATAGTGTAGTTCATAAGACAAGAAATTCTTATTTTTTGTCGTACTATCACCCTCTGTATTTAAGGGAGGTCTTTCTGAAANTTGTACACAGATGAGAGCATTACTTCGTCTTCGATGGCATTTTTTGCTTAAGTAAATCAATGTTATAATCAAAATCGTTTGAATGCACTTTTTGCTTTAAGTACCTATCCCCATAAGAAAGAATCTAATGGGGACAAGTCGGGTCCCCGTGCAGGCCAAGGTATTGGCCTACAGCGTCCGATCCAATTGTTCAGGAAGTGAACGTCAAGCTAATTTCTCACTAGAAGTCTGGAATGTACAGAGGTTCCGTCTTGTTGAAATATTAGTTTTCTTCTGAACTCTAATTTTTCGTTGTGAAAACAAAATTATTGAGAATTTCCAAATACGAATTTTGATTAAGATTTTCTTCCAAAAAGTAAGGACCAATTATTTATTGATACATTATGCCACACCAGACATTTACTTTTTAAAATTTTTGACCATTAGTTATCAATCGAAAATTTGTCATTACTTGTAAATGCTGATTCGTCAGTAAATAATGTATTGTGATGAAAGAATCTGTTTTCAATCAGCTTCTCGCCCATTGTTAAACAAAAGTCCAAACGACGACCATCATCTCGATCAAGCAATTTATGATTAAAAACTAGGATAAAGTTTGTCTTATAAAACTCTTTGAATATGAGATTTGCTATATCTATGTTTTCTGATATTTTCCTGAGTGACATTTTTGGATTGTCTTGTACAACTACAACAGTAGTAGCATTGTTATCATTGTATTCTTTTTTTTTATATTTTTAATATTCTTTTCGCACGATCAAACTTTTTTTGTTCACTTACCATGTTTGTTTTTACGACAGTAGGATGCACTTACTGGTTGCAAATGCTAACAAAACAGTAAGTAATTTCCTTACCGTTCTAGAACGGTAAGTACATAATTGTCAAAATAGACATTTTCAACATTGATTTGGAATGGGTTTTCTAGAATTCAGGTTAAAATTTAATTGAATAAAAGAAAGATGTATTTTAAATCTATTTATTGATGTTGAAATTAAATGTGCAGTTTGTACAACTATTTACAGAAATTGCATGTTTTTCGATTTAGAATAATTGTCAGTTTCGTCAATTAAGAAAGCCGTGAGAACAATAAATATCAATAGATTTCAAAAAAACCTGCTTTACTAATTTATTCACAAACGTCATTTTTGACATTACATAAAAAATAAATATGTATGTATGACTTCGTTTTCATTTATTGCGATCGTGCAAAAAATAGTATAAGCACGAACGTTTAGGGTTATACTGTTCTCAGACAAAATTGGACAAACTTTGTTTTCGAACGGTAAATTACCCTTACCGTTCTTAATACTTAATATACTATTACATCACCAGTAGTAAAATCCATCTAGTCAAATTTTATAATTAGCCTGTGAACTGCTCTACGAGTCACGTTTGGATACTTTTTAATAAAAATTATATAGTGAGCAGTTAAAAATAAATATGTTGACTTTGACATTGATAAAGAAATATCCATGGTAATTATTTGCAAAATGTTAATGTCATAGTGACTGTAATTAGTCATTACTAACTACAGTCACTAAAATCATTAACATTTTGATATAAAGTTAATTAGAGTATACTAAGTGTATACGTTGTTTATAGGACACCCATAAATAAGTTTTGACATAAGCCTACTTTGAGAAAAGTCACTTATTTTATTCACCGTAACATTGTAAGAATTTAATTTAAAAGCCTTTCTTCTCGAAAAATGTCCACATTAGGAAGTTCTAACAAGAGTATATTATTTTTAGAAAATAAAATTGTACATAAGAAATTGGAGCCCGAATGATAAAAAACCTAACCTTAAAAAAATTAGAACTTAAAAAGTAATACGAATGTAGCATAACTAGCGCCCTCTATGAAATATTCAAAAAATAATTAGACCAGCGTATTTGGCATCCTTAAAAACACCGGAATACCAAATTTCATAAAAGTATTTCGCACCGTTTGGAAATTTTCGTAAAAACTTAAAAAATTTTATTTTGTCCTTCTGTATCTCGAAAACAAGAGGAGATAGTACCTACTACAGTTCATAAGACAAAAATTCTTATTTTTTGTCGTACTATCACCCCCTGTTTTTACGGGAGGTATTTCTGAAATACTCTGTATTTTTTATTGTTTACGATTTTTAAAATGATAAAAATATTCATTTTGAAATATAAATTAGGTTTATTTAGAATTAGTATCGTATCTACGTGCCAATATTAGCTATTAATTAATAAATCATATAAAAAATTAAATTTACTAAATTATTTTCCATTGTCTTTCTTTTTAAAGAGGTACTAACTGGCAACGTTGGTGGTGTATTGATACAACTTACCACGCTAATTCCCGATGGCATATACAAGAATTGAAGTGCATTTAAAAAAACGAATTATAACTTGGCTATTTATTTGATTAAAGAAAAAGAATTTCAGATTCGTATTCAGGGGAACACGTATTAGTACCCCTAAAAATCCACCCCCTACTTAATATTACACCCTGTATACTTTCTAAAGGTTTAAGGTCTAACGGATCTTAAAGAAGGTTAAAAAACCTAAAATATGCTCAAATCAGAAAATTGACTATAATGCGTAGATATAATATAAACAAATTGATTTATTTCATTAAAATTTTGCACCTCCTTTTATTTCTGAGATAAATTGGGTGTGATAAGACTTTACACGAACACAATGTGTATTACTAGCACTTTACGTGCAACAATTTAAAATAACGTATTTTGAGATCATATATCAAACGACTAAATTACATATCGGTTCAGCAGTTTCCCGCAAGTTGCTCGAAATTACAAACCGTTTAACTCGATAATGAAGTATAATGCTGGAGAGCTGGCAAAAAACAATAAGCGTGCTCATGAATGAGGGATCTGAATGAATCGTAGTAAGCGTAGTAAAACTACAAAACAAATAAAAAGCGCTACTACATTCAACCTTTCTAGACTCAACGTAGTTTTATAATAGGGAATAAAATTGAGGGCATTCCATTAAAGATAAAATGGTCTTATTGAAATCCACTGAACACGGTGGTCCGACGTAAATGGACTTTCTCTGCGAGCACGGAATGCAATCTGCTCTCGCTTATAATGGACTCGACTTAGTTTGTAAAGATTTAGTTCTCAATTATCACTTTGCTTCCAGTGTAAACATCATTATCTTATTGTAATCGATATACCTACATTAAAAGTAAACCAAGTGGGTTTTTTTTTCATCCTGGTACAGATACACTATTTGAGGAGAGCTTTAAAGAAATGCCAATGCAGTGGCGTAGTTATCATAAGGGAAAATAAAGTTATGTATTCAGCTTTGGTAAAAATATTTGAAGATATTTAATTTTCTGAGGAATATGTCCCTTTTTATTTGTATATTCACAGTATAAGGTTAGCTAGTACTAAAAAATACAAATATTGATGCACGAGACATATTCACAAAGTAAGAGTCCTCAATTTAAAAAAAAATCTAAATGGCAGTGATATATTTATGAAAAATATATAATATTTAGAAAGGTACACCAAACACTATTTTTCGACGTAGTTGCCTTTAACCTTAATGCACTTTGTGAGCCGAGGGATGAGCTTTCTGATAGGTATCTTCGACAAAGAAATCACCCGCCGCCTCTCGGGTCAATTGTTTCACGGCACTGTGGACCTCATCATCGGTAGAAAACCTTTTTTCACACATAAACACCTTCAGAAAAAAGATAAAACAAGCACACTGCCTTCGTTATAATTCATATAGAAGAGATCTAGAGATCTGTGGAAACACTGAGTTCATCTCGTCCAAAGTCAACGCTACGCAGCATTTATCCGATTTTGTTCACCGTCTCATCAGTCACGATTGAGGGACGCCCATTCCTTTGTTCATCATGAATATTCGTTCTAACAGCTTTATACTCACGACGCTTTAGTACAATTCATCATACCACCATCAACAGTTTTGATTTCATAAAAAATCTGGAACGGCGCCTTTTCCTTTGCAAGACGAAACCGGATTACGCTCCTCACCTCGCATCGGACAGGATTCGGAATAGCGGGTACTCATTTCAACACGCCACTACAACAACAGTTCACAACTAGCTGAGACAAATGATCGTGCGTTCTGCTCCCAATGCCTTGGCCTTGAGTGCAATGTTACCAACTTGTCGAAAACAAAAACTACAGAGCATAAAAGTCTCGGTACTTTGTGGATATGCATCGTACAAGGTTAATAAACAGAAATAATAGCAAACATATACTCTTATTAATTAATTCTGAATCATATTATAAGCTATAAGAAACAAAATTATATAAAAGAAAATTTGTTTTCAGTTACTGCCTCAGCCCGAATCAGATTCAGTCGTTTTGTATCGAAAATTTCTTCTTCAGTGTGTTCCAAATTTATCTAAATTTTTGTTATTCAATTTTCGTACACTCTAAGTGTCGTTAGACCCTGTGAAATCCATCTAGTTATTTAAACTATTACCACCACACATTAAAATAAAACATTACTAAAGTTTTATTCCCGTGTCCATAGTTATTTCTAGGTTTCACGAGTGCTCAAAATTCAAACAAATTCCGATCCATTTTTTTCAGGATATTCATACAAATACATCTGACATGCTTTTTCACAGTTGCGGTTACAGATACATATAATAAATTCCGGTAATATTACGCTGATATTCATTTTCGATCTTTGCCAAAACGAAAATGTTTTTGAACATTTACTGAAATTTTTTAAAGAATAATATTCAGTTGGCGTTTTGGTTGTTCATATGCATTTTTAAAAATTAATTTGTCATAATAAAATTAAAATTGTAATAATGTTTTAATTTTGACGCAACAGCTTATTGAGTTATGTATAACCAAAGTGACGGTAATAGTTAATAATAATAAATGTTTTATTGCAACGCGTGGTAATAATAGTTTAAATAACTATATGGATTTCACAGGATCTAACGACACTTACAGNTGCCAAAGTGACGGTAATAGTTAATAATAATAAATGTTTTATTGCAACGCGTGGTAATAATAGTTTAAATAACTATATGGATTTCACAGGATCTAACGACACTTACAGTGTACGATAATTCAATAAACAAAGAAATTTAAATAAAAAATTTAGATAAATTTGGAATAAATACACTGAAGATGAACGTTTCGAGACAAAATGTCTGAATCTGGTTCGGACTGAGGCAGTACAGTATTAGGGGTCATGAAGGCTTGCAGAAAATGTAATAAAATTACCAGGGTCGTATTTAAAAAAATGAAGTTGATGATGGTCCTGGAGAGACGAAATGTTACATATAAAAATTGATTATGCCATTCGATAGAGGGCAAATAGTGGCCATGAGAAAGTGATCTTCTTTTTTCAATATCACCTCAAACAAGGCTTTATTAAAATTAAATCTTATTTTTCTGTCAAACGTTTTCCCAAATCAGTTATACTGTTCATTTCTGAAAATATTTTTGTGATCAGCACATTAAAAATTTACGGTGCTGAAAACATGAATACCTAGTATATTACTATATTGTTATAATAGATAAAGAAATGCAATAGCCCCAAATGAGTACCTTGGAGTACATCAGAAGAAGTTACATAAGGAGTAGAATGGAAATCATTTGATGATACAATTTTTGACCTGTTGAATAGGTACAACGCAAATTAAGGAAGTAAATTCATTACCTTAACGATAAATAATTCGTGGTTTAATTTATTAACAGCGTTACTAACTAAAATCAATGTGTCTACATACGTAGTCGACCTGTATAATTTAACAAATTTGTTTTGTATTTTTTTGTTGATCTGTGACCACTTTTTGAGCCAGCTAGCTTATTGTGTATCTTATAGTGCGAATAAATAAGAAGATATTCTTCAGATAATTAGATCTCTCCAAGGAAATATTTTTACTAAAGTGGAATAATCTTATTTTCCCATATCGATCTATCTAGGTAAATAGAAATATGTTTCATTTTACACGGGGTTTCACTGTAAGTCACTTGCTTTTAGGTGACACTACACTAGTACACTGTACCTAATTTCAAATAAAATCCTACAATTTTAAATAACAAAAAGAGATAGGTAAGTTAAATTTTAATACCTCCAAAATTAAATCTATAGGAAATCTTTATTAGATGTACAATTTTAAATACAATGTATTCATCAAATGTTCAAAAAAAAATGTCAGCGTAGAAATTTTGAATTCTCTGAGGGGAATACCTTCCAAAAATGTCAAAATTTCAGGCCAATTATTTTTTTGGAAATTTGGTGATTACATTACATTTAAAGTCTTATTTGTAAACAAAACAATTATTTAATGTGTAATGATGAGCTTATTTTCAAATAAAAGAAAATCGTAACTTTAAAACGACTTGTCCTTAAAATAAAATTCTTATTTGATTTCCCAATTATCTAAAGACCAGTAAATTTTACGAATACTTTACAAGAATACTTTATTGACACAAATTGATTGAACATTTTAAAAACATTTAAAATTATTTAAAAAACCTGTGGCGTACGATTTTTTTTCAAAAGAGGTCCCCTACACTCCCAACAACTACGCCACTGGAGTGTATTTTGGAATAAGTTATCCATGAAAAAATAGTTCCTACTAAAAAAATGTCATCCCCCAAATTTTATCACTCAATCTTTTATGCCAGTGAATGAAGTTACAGGAAAAATAATATAAATATTTGAAACTTTTAACACCCTGTATCTCCGTAGGGAAGCGTCCTATCAAAAAATTTTATAGGACAAACCTGGATTATTTTCATCGGTAGAATACGCCATCAAAGTTTGCCAAAACTTATCATTAACACCCTGTATAAAAATTTTCGCATAGTCATGCCTTCCATCACCTGGTAAAATTTTATGGTTAAAACCCGAAACAGCGTTGAGTTTAAATTCGAGTAAATTATCATCATATTTCACAATTTTTATAAATGAAATTAATCTGCAATTAAAGAAAATAAGGCAGATTGAATTTTCAATATGTCCACAACTTTTCAGTTTAAATTCATTTGTTTGTACTGCAAAATAGAAACACTGAAACTGTTTTGTATTTTATACATTTACCGTTTAGTTAATGATATTAATATATGTATTTATTTATTAAAAACTACAAATAAAAGGGTTGCGCCAATTTTGTAATAATAAAGGCCCTAATATTTTTTTCATTTTCTCTTAAGTTTAGTTTATTACCAGTAATAAGTACAACACAAGTATAAAACAAATTGAGAACAAAGTCACTTACTTAATCGAAAAATGGCCAAACTTCAATTTAAAATGAAAACCTTTGAGATAATGTAACACCTTTAAAATTAAATTTCCGAAAAATTTCCTGCATATAATTGCCAGACACCTTGTAAATATGAATAACTATATTTTTCACAAACACATAACAAGCAGGAAAGGAGAAGAAGATAAAAGTCCTAACAAATTACTAAAAACCATTTAACGCGACAATGAAGTACAAAGTAAAGGGCCAGCAAAAACCAATAAACATGCCCTTGAATGAGAGATATGAATGGTCCGTAGTAAGTAAAACTACAAAATAAAAGAGCGGCACACGTTCGACCTGTCTAGACATTTCTCCACGTAGTTTTATAATACGGAGTAAAATTGGGGGCGATCCATTAGAGATAAAATAGTTTTGTTGAAATCCGTGGTCGGACATGGAATTGAATCGTTCTCCCGATGGAAGGCGATTTGCTATCTTTTATACTGAAATGCACGGAATTATTCAATCGATTTTTTAATTCGGAGTTAAAGTACCTACTTCTTAACTTTATTAGATGGCAAAATAAAGAATAATGATTGATTTTATCTCAATTTATTTATAGTACGAGAAACCTATTCACGCAATAGATTTCTTAAAAATTCAGTACTGTAAATCCGACAAGTTGTTATTAAAATTTTATTTTGAATTGTAGGTGAAATTGGATCGTATATACAGTATGTATACAGGGTGATTCACAATTTATCCAAACAAAATTTGGGAATAGATGCGGCATGAGAAATAGTCAATATTGTAAAGAAAAATGTTTGTAAAATCCTTATAGTTTCTGAGAAAAAGATTATTGAAGTTATAGCACATTAAACCACTACATACATACAACTGTAGTCTCTAGCCTCATTCACAATTCGCGTGGAGAGCCATGTGACTCTTAATACTGAAATCCGTCGTTGCGGTAGTTTTTACCTGTTATCTGTGGTATTTACATCAGTTTTTTAGTAGTTAGTGTCAAAAATGGCTTGCGTGTATAGCAACTCAGAGTTGATGGATATCGTTTTAATTTATGGTGAAGCAAGACAACATTTGTATTATGGTGAAGTATTTGTGTTATGGTGAAGCAAGACATCATTTGTGTTAGTTCGTAGAAAGTGAGTAAGACGGACCCAAATGTGTTTACACGTGAGTGGATAAAATTTTGAACAATTGCTGTTGCAGCATCGGGTATGTCAAATGATTTTATTATTTAAAAACACAAATTAATTTTATTAATAATTAATAAAGGCAAAAGCATTTGAATTTGCCGATATAAAATAGGTGCGATAAAATTCTATTTACATATTTCTTTCCTTGCGAAAGTTTTTGTCCGTTTTTATCACGCCGCCATAGCGGTCGCATTGTGCGAGGTCAGGTTTTACAGTGGACCAGTTTCCAGTGCCGTGCAGAAGTGTATTTTTAAATCAATTTCGAACTGACCTTTTTGATTTTTTGTTTACAAAATTGTATTTGTAAGGGTCCCCTGTACCTACATCCATAATTTTTTTTGGATAAGTTCTGAATCACCCTGTATGTATGTAGGTAGGGAGTTGAAAAGAGCTTAGACTTTTTTGTGTTTTACTATATAATAAACATTTTACGCAAAAATTTGACATTTTGGGGAACAATTATTCTGTTTGGTTAAAAAATAATCTGCAACGTATTTTTATTTCTGAATAATTAAGGCAGTCTTGTTACAAAAATAAATATATATTATGTGTAGGTATAAAGTAACTTTTTCATACAACTAGATATATTAAAAAAATTGATTTGTTCAATTTCTCCATTATGTGTCAGTAATGTGTCTTCATTCTGTAAGGGATCAGAAAAAAATATTTAGAGTTTTTTCAGAAGTAAAATTTAAACCATAAGTAATATTTTTATATAAAAATATTTTTAAATAAAAAAAATAAATAAAGTCTTAAACGCCTTTTATTTTAATTACTAGTTTCATAACTTAAAATTAGGTAAAACCATGCAAAAAAGATATTTCAATATAAATATATCAAGATGCCTCAGATCATCGTAATTGTGGGAGCATGTCAATAGTTTTTTTATTAAACACTTTGCAGCTTGAAGATATGACAAAAATTTTGTCATTGTGGTGAAATAAAGGATGTTTAAAAGAGAAATATATCTGTTATTTTTTTATATAGTAATATTTATATTAATTTCCCAAATTTGAGAGCAATGCTCTTTAATTTTACAATTCAATGATTTATTACATCAAAAAATATTAAAGTAGACCATTTCTCTTCAAGCTTGGTACATGGGATAACTTTTAATATTTTTTTACATCTTATATGAAAAAGAGGTCTACACGGAAAAGATACTTTTTACTGTCGTCAACACTTACTTAATTTTTCAAAATAAAAGTATGTGCCAAATAATTTTTTTCCTTCTCAAAATTGCAAAATTTCAGCTTAAAACTGTTTTGTCATTTACACCCATGACAACCATGATATGTGGACACACTATATATGTTAAATCTTGGAAACGGATAGGTGTTTTTATGTGTTTTTTAACCGATAAATTGTTGTTTTAAAAACAAAATCAACTACTATGTTTCTATCCATGATATTGTAGACACCCTGTATATGTTGGCCTACTTAAAACATTTTTCTACATTTGAACAAAAACATAATTTTTTAAAGATTTTTTAATCTTGAGTCTGTTACGATTTATTTATGTGCCAATTTTTGCAAAACTGTGTTGTGTAAATATTTATTTTATCCTGCGATTTTTTATAACACCCAATTATTAAAGGTTAATTGCTTTAAAAAAATTGTAAATTGTAGGTACACGCAAAAAATTTATTAATTCAGAAAAAATAAATGAATAAAAAATAAAATAAATCTAAATGTAATAAAAGGAAAGGAAATAGATCTATACAGAAATTGGTAGGTACTGGGGCATATTGAAAAATTAGTTCGATTTTTTTTCCTTTTACTGACATTATATATTACTAGCAGGCTAGTAAATCTAGAACATACAAGAAGGTTAGATTAGGTAGAGATCTAACTATCCTCAGTAAACATGCTACTTTACTAGAAATGAATGACGAGATTACAACGTTATAATTTGCACTTCATATTAAAATTAATACTTTTAACTCGATTGTCCCAAATATTTTTTATTATAAAATCCAGTTATGTTGTTTGATATCCCTATACCAGAAATAAGTACATTTTAACCATTCATTTAACTTATCGAAAGCATAAAATTTAGTCTAATAATTTTTTTCGAAAGACTTGGTTTTATATTTTAAATTTAATATTTAGGAAAACAAAAAATTTTAAGTTTTGAATCACTGCATACGTTACTTAAGCAGTTTCAGTCCATGGCAGCTTCTTAGCGTTATTTTAATTCATACAAAGTACCGGACAATGATCTTTTCGAAAAAATGTATTAGACAAAGCTGCTTTTGATGATTTAAATACGTGATGAAAATTGTGGCACTTACTTCTAGAAAACACTGTATACAGCTTGGTTATTCGTTCTTTTGGAGTTTTATACGTTGTTTTGACAATGGAATGCGATGCAATGTGTCTAGAAATTATCCAAATGTAGAAAGCACCTACCGTATTTAATTTTGTGAAGCTATATTAAAACATTTAAAACATTTTTTTCAAGAACTTTCCAATTCAAAGTTTATATAAACTTTTTGCTGATTTCCTCCCTTAAAGTTTAACCACTTTCCTGTGGGACATCCTGTATAATAGGTAAATGCTTGGAAGGACCTAAAAAGCATTTATTGGCTAAAAAATTGATTAAAACTTTTCTAGTTGAACAATAAAAACATTTTAAAATATTATAGTTTTTTTTCAACAATTTAATATTTGATATATACGTATATGTATACCATCATAGAAGATAAAACTTTCTTTGTGCGAGTTTTTGCGATATTTTTTCTTTCAGGAAAAATTGTGTCATATGTGGACAACTAATCGTTTTTGTCCGCCAGCAAAGTGATTTCACACGAGGATTTAATTTTATGTAAATTGCCCTCTGTTATTAGACAAATTAGAGGGTAGAATGCAACTGGTGGTTAATTATAAAACCTGTACATCTCTTTTCATAGATGGGAGATCCTGCGGAAATTAAAAGCAGACAGATAAATACTCAGAAATTTATTTAATTTGGTACAAAAATATTCGATAATTTATACAACAATGTACAAACAACATCATGGTAATTTTTTCAGAGTTCGCTACAGGGTGAAATAAAAATATCAGTTATATACCTATCGTTTAAGTACAATAACCCTGTAAGAACGAGAGATCATGTCGTTTAGGAAAATATAAATAATACACCTTTGCAAATATTGCAAACGAAAATAAATAGGATAAAAAACTTTGGCAAACCACACTGAGAGATCTTGAAATAGGAAATGTATTTAACCTATACTCGTATATGTAGCAGCTTATAAATATACATGGTAGGTACACGTTTGAGCATGAAAAAATGCAAAGTATTTGGCACTATGTATATTCAAATTCATCCAGAATAGTAATACTAGATGTCGAATAGTTATATACCTAAAATTTCGTATCACTAACAAGTATGTACACAATATCTATCCTATAATACACCTTGGGTAACAAAGGAACCGCGGGCAGATATCCTTTCTTTTTAGACTATAATCATAATTTAACTAGGTCAGTATGCCCGTAGAAAACTTTGTACATAAACTACATAAATGCAATGTAACACCTTAAACTAAAACATTTGGTATCGTGCTAAACAGCCTTCGTCAAATTATCCACCTAATTAGAACTAATTCAATCTCACTTTCTTTTCACTTTGGTTTTGTTCTGCAGATCGCCGTTTTTTCGCTCGGCCCCCGTTTTCACGTTATTCAGCAGAGTCTTGAACTGCATGATCTGCATGGCCGTAACGGAAGGATCACTGCAGGCCTCCAACCACTTCAGGAATTTTTCGCCGTGTTCTAAGGCCTCCCTTTGGCTTAAGATTTCCTCGTCCTCTTTGCTGTCCTTCTTATTCACGGCGACGTTGTTGTTATTATTGAACAAAAGGTTGTCTAGAACAGATCTCGCCTTGTTGTTATTTATGTTGTTGTTGATGGTTTTGTTATTTGGGGACTTTTCTTCGTTAACCAAAACATTCTCTACGTTTTGGTGGTCCGATGCTGAAGTGTTGATTTTCTCGTCTTTTTGAGGCGCTTCCTTGGTGAGTTGCTGGTACAGAATGGGCTTATCTGCTGCGGGAAACTGTTGGGCTTGTTGGCCATAGGCGATTTGTTTATACCATTTCCAAAACCACGAGCTCTGGTCTGGAGTAACGCCGTTTAAACCGTTCAGAGCTGCGTTATTGCTTATAGACGTTGGTATCGTCGAGGGCGTCGTGATGGACGTCCCGGTGCCGTTAGAATGCGGCATATTGGGTAACTGGTTCTGGTTCAAACCTAGTTTGGTCTGTTGGTTTTTCAGCCAATACCAAATGGACTCGTTCACAGATTGTTGCTCCTTTGGTAAATGCTTGTTCTTCTCCTGGTCCACGATGGCGAGTAAGCCGGCCGTTGAAGTCACAGCATGCGTACTGGTGTCTGCGGGGGCGGTGATTTTACTTTTACCGACCTGTTGAATTTTCTGTTGTTGCTGTTGTAACAAAAGGGTATTCCAATGGGCCAGCAGGTTGATGTTTGCACTTAAATCGGCCAAGTTCGAGGTATTATGAAGATTAGATAGGAACATCTCGGGTCTGTTGAGGCCTAATTCTACGCTCATACGCGCAAGTTCGGCTCTGTTTCTTTCCCTCTCCGTCAAGTGGTCAGACGTCGATTTAGGCGTCTCAGTTTTTGTGTTCAGATTTAATGGAGCCTTACTTGGATCTGGCTCATTTTTGGTACACTCTGGAACCCCGTAGCGGGTTTCGGAATTAGGAGAGAAGGTACCACTGTTGCTTTTTAAACTCAAATTGAACGGCTGCATCGAGGGATCATCCAACCTAGCTTTTTTACTTTGAGATTCTAGCGATTCGTCTGTGTCGGGACTAGACTGTCTGGAAAGATACGAGATTTTGTCCTCATTTTTACACCATCCCCTAAGGGTGGACTCCGGCACTCCGATATCCCTGGCGACGGAGGCTTTGCTCTCCCCATCGTGCACACGACGAATTGCATCCAATTTCTCGTGAGCCGTGAGCGACCGCATCGGCCGTTTTCCCGCTCTAGCAGACATTTACACCGCACTGTATATCACGTCCGACTGAAAGTCTCTATCTTATTGCTGCCTTTAATATCACACACAGCACGTGGTAATGTTTATATGCAATGTAGCCGGTAGCCAATGAAAGCCGCTGGCAGAGTGCGCAGTTCGAAAAAGTCAGAATAACCGTTGTAAAAACTTACACAGAAACAAAACTTGCGGCGAAGTTTTGACGGATGCACTCGAGATAACGAGCCGGTGGCACACAGAGTTCTACAAACTTTCGAACGCAAGCGCCGGCTGCTGCACTACTTATGAATTTTTCTGTCGCGTCTCCGACACACCGCTGCCTTCACTTAGTCGAAAAGGGACCGCACAGGGCGAACGGCTAGTGGCGAATAGTTTCTTGCGACTCTAAACCGGTGGTCAGTTTCCTTTGTCCAGTCGATCAATACAAGCAACGGACGAGCACGGACTGAGCGCAGGGCAGGCAAGCAGCAGGGTGGTAGGTTCGCGGGTCCCCGCGTGATGGCTTGACGTGACACCCTCCCACCCCCCACCCCCTTAGGGCCGATTCGGGGAGACCTCTCTTGCGCGAAGACGCATTCACGCAGCCGAAGAGTCAGGCGAGCACGAGAATCGCGTCGTACCGGTTTGCCATCACGTGCTTGAACAGCTGATGGCTGATGCAGGCCCTCCGGTACGTCACATGGATTGCGAAAACAACCCCCCCGGCCCCCTCCCGACAGCCACATCATAAGCAGCCACCGGCGTCACTACAGAAAACGCTCGCCGAACTCGAGTTGTAAACATATCTATAGGGCGGAACAAAAAAAATTCGCGTGCGATCTAAATAGGTATCAATTACACGTCGAGTAAAGGAAATTATTGGTATATACTGTTTTAAACATTGGGTTATTACACATCATATACGTAATAGCTATATTATTCCAGGAACCTAGAGATACCATTTCAAGTATGTATTTAAACAAACCAAGAAGAAAGAATTCTTGGAAAACGGAATGACATGCAAACTCTATTAATGACGTCACTTTGGCCAGTAACTTGATAACTGGATTCCCTTAAACCCCACATTAAATCCTTACCTAACGGTATCGATTTTTTTTGCTTTTAGTTTCCTTACAATACAACGCTACTGTATTTACAAAAATTTATTTAAAACTGATTTTCTACAAAACAATTAGGTAGGTCATTCGTAAACGCACGTAACTAGAGAACAAATTTTCAGTGTTCGTTCTGTTTATATGATAGGAAAATGAATATGGTAGCACTTAACAAAAAAAATTGCCGTCATAAAATCTTATATAAATGATTTTAAAAATTTAAGGGTACCTATCATATACAAAAGAGAAAATTACTTTAGAAAACATTGCATTTTCTAAAACTCTCTAGATAGACCTAATAACTTTTTGCATTGTTTCCGAGAACCTTAAAAAACAGTTAAGTATGTAGTTCATCTTCTTGCAATGGTATTTAGGTGTATCTAAAAATTAAGAAAGCATAACATCTGAATTTTGGCATTTGCGTTATCTGAATTAAATTTTTAATTTATTATAGTTTTCTATTTCATTACATGTCTAATTTGAAAAATTTGCTGTCTTAATCATATTAAAAACATCGCAGAAAATGAAGGTTATTTTCTGGGCAAAATCTCTGTATTGTGATTTTTTTTCAATTACCTAAGTTACCATTCTTGTATCTCATCTTCTCATCTTGTGTCTCATGTGAACGAGTGTTTTTAAAAATTTACAAAATTTAATAATTTACAGAAAGTGAATCCCTGTTCCTTTAGTGAACCCCTGTTTATCTACTAATAAAATCTATACATTTTTTTTACATTTTAGTCTCTCGGTACCACTCCAAAATTGTTGAAAACAAAATTAACTGTAATTATCAAGTTTTAGCTGAATTCAGAGATTTACGTACACAAGATAAATAAAGGTATTTTTTCCACAAATCTGATAAGTAACAATATTGCATCAATTTGTAATATAATTTTTTTTGCTGTGCAGATCTGTATTTTGTAAAACTTTTATGAAATCCTCTAAAAGATGTTTTTAGAGACCTCTGGGATTAGGTAGTGCAGACAGGCGATAATAAAAAAAATTAATATCCAAAAATTTTAATAATTTCTGGTTTAAATATTTTTATCTAGAATTCTGAGAAAAGAAAATTACTCAACTTTGCGTTTTAGGTTCAAAACATTTTCAGTGAACGCTACTAACAAAAAAGTAAACTTTTCTTGCTCTCTCTTTCAACACAGCTAGGTATTTGATAGAGACTTAAGTTGTAACTAATGAAGAAGGTTAGTAAATGTAAACAAGGATGTAGTTTGTATAAATTTTTTTATTCTATAAAATGTTTTTTTTTTATATTAATCCTACTATTTAATTTTAATTAAACTCGGGCAATCAACAGCACAACTATAAACTGTAAGTCCAAAACAATAATTAACATAACAAGTTGTGTCCCTTGTTATTTCAATTTCTAATGGTTTAATGGTTACACCGTATTTAAAATGATATTTAGACAAAATTCAGTTTTTAAAGTTAGCTATTTAAGGCTGACTTAACTGTGCGATAAGATGATTTCAAAATTCAAAATTAAATTGAAAATAATTTTTAATAAGTGAAACATACCATTTTTAGGAATTAAGTATATTAATTTAACTCAGTGGCGTTGACATTCTTGGGTGTTTAGGGACTATGCTTCTCAGTATCTCCGCCACTGGTTGAACATTTTTTATACCAATTCAGTTAATTCTCATTTTTAATTAGTGACATTAACTCATGTTAAACATCTTTAGAGATATTAGAAAGATTGTGATAACTTTAATGCCCTTGCCTTAAAAGCCATAGTAGCTTTAGATACTTGAGCATTTTGATCTAAAATACATAACTCAATAAACAACTTCCTGAAGACATGATATAGTATAGACTTAAAAAACATGTAATGAAAGTGTGAAATTCAAATCAGATTGTTTATTCTCATTAAAGGAAGTAATTAAATTTATTTTATCCACAATCACCTTATAGTTGGGCTTTTATCCACGCATATTAACAATCTAAACTAAAGTGATACTTTATCCACTAGTGGAATAAAGTAACTTTATTTCACTAGTGGGATAATGAAAAAATAATAAACCTATAATAAATCAAATTTAATTTATTTACTTATTAACATTAATATTTACATTTATAGTAATACTTAACTTCCTTTCCGTTAATAACAACCCTTGTAGCATTGATGCCATCATTTTCGGAAAGCATAACATCTGCCGAAGTTTGTGAAGAATTTGCACAAGTTACGGATGTCTCTTCTTGCAAGGAACAGTTATATTTTCCTTGGATTTTCCTTACAATATCAAGATAGATATAGACTCCTCAACATAACTCTCTTCCATCCACCATGCCATTTGATGGTTGGAAGATCAGCAGTCAGCACCTTTATTGGCCAATAAAGTTGTTGAAGTGCGCCTCATACAATGGCCAATATACAGTGTAGGAAAGTACCGATGGTCTATCAGAAGTTACGTGAGAGCGATAAAGTAAGCCATAGAAATCCATGTGATGGACAAGGATGGTTATAATGAAGGCGTCTAATAGTCAACGCCCATTTCGCCCTTCCACAAGTAAGAAGTGGATCTTATTTGTGGAAGGGCGAAACGGGCGGTAACTATGAGAGGCCTTCATTATAGCCATCCTTCTCTATCGCATGGATTTCTATGGCTTACTTTATCGCTCTCACGTAACTTCAGATAGACTATCGGTACTTTCCTACTCTGTATGTATGTTTCTCGATTTGCGATATTCAGGAATGAAGCAACTATTAAGGGTACTTTTGCCAATGTGTTGATTCCAACAGGCTGAGAAGTACATTTTTTATTGATGTATCTTAAAAATAATATTAGACTAGGCGGTATCTGTTTTGGTTTGGGTGAATTTGTATATCCACGGAGACTTTTGGCTTTTTGGCTTTCAAAAAACGTGGGCTTAACTTTTGGCGGCACAATATGTTAAAAAAATTCTAAAAATGTCATAATATTTTTCTTCCTATTTAATTATGTATCTTTTCAAGAGTTGATTTTAGACGAAAATGGAAGAGGAAAAAAATTTTTGCAATTAAATTTTTTACAAAACAAGTCTAGTTACAAATCGAATGAATCATGATTATTATGGTAAAAATCGAAAAAATCGCAAAAATGGAGTTAAAAACGATACTTTTTAGGTAATTTTTTGGGGTATTTAAATTGGGTACAGGACCTTTATACTTGACTCAAAAAAACTTCATGTTATGTAGAATTATCACACCAAATTTCATCAAAATCGGTTCGATAGATTTTGCATAATAATTTTGCTATTCAGATTTTGAAAAAAAATGCAAATTTTCAAATTTTTGCACAGCAAAAACCAACGCCCTTAGATACTTGAAAATTTAATCACATATAGAAGGGCTCTCAAGCTTTCAAACTTTTTTTGAAAAATCCGAATCTGTCAATTAGGAGATCTCTGGCGCTTGTTTAAACATTGGTCGAATTTTTGTACTTATAAACAATTAGAACTTTGTGAATATTCAGTCAAATCAAATTTTTTAAAGCAGGTTTTAAAAGTTCTTGGAAAGACGCTTCTTTAAAAAAAAAACAGAACGATTGATGAATTAGTTATGTAGTCATAGCCGTCATTTACACTAAATGTACTGGGACATCCGGGCTAATTTTTCGAAAAATACCTTTGGTATTCCGAGTACTTACCAGGTCTAAGATTACAATACTTTTTTTCATTGGCAACCTACTTTAAAACGTGATTAAAGTTATTTATGCAGGCGAGAAATTCAATAAAATCGTACGGGTGGTGGTGGTGGGGGAAGCAGAGAGCGCGGCCGCTTCGGCCTGCTCGAAATTGAATCGGCTATAACTACCAAGGGCCTTCGTTTTTGCTGTGCAAAAATGTGAAAATTTGCAATTTTTTTTCAAAATCTGGATTGCAAAATTATTATGCAAAATCTATCGAACCGATTTTGATGAAATTTGGTCTGATAATTCTACATAACATGAAGTTTTTTTTGAGACAAGTATAAAAGTCATATACCCAATTTAAATACCCCAAAAAAATTCCCTAAAAAGTATTCTTTTTAACCCCATTTTGGTGATTTTTTCGATTTTTGCCATAATAAACACGATTCATTCGATTTGTAACTAGACATGTTTTGTAAAAAAATTTAATTGCAAACATTTTTTTCCTCTTCCATTTTCGCTTAAAATCAACTCTTGAAAAGATACATAATTAAATAGGAAGAAAAATATGACATTTTTCGAATATTTTTAACATATTGTGCCACCAAAAGTTAAGCCAAAAATCTTCGTGGATATAAGATTCACCCAAATATGGCTTTTTGAAACAGATACCGTCTGGACTATATGTTATATGTTAGGCAAACTGGGGGCAGAGAAATATATTTTCCGCATATTATTTCCACAACATTCACGCAAAATCTTTCTATAATTGTAAATTTTCTTGAAATGCCCCTCTTGGTGTCAGGCATTGAAACAAGTAGGTAACTACCAACGTCTTGTACGTCTCTAATTTTCAAATTTGTCAATTCGCGGCATCAACAGGCAACAGAAACTCCCATTATTAGTGCAACCTAAAATAATTCAAAGTTCACTATACAGTGTAGGAAAGTACCGATGGTATATCAGAAGTTACGTGAGAGCGTTAAAGTAAGCCATAGAAATCCATGTGATAGACAAGGGTTGCTATAATGAAGGCGTCTAATAGTTAATGCCCATTTCGCCCTTCCACAAATAAGAAGTGGATCTTATGTGTGCTCTTTCGAATACTGCAGCTTTTTTTACTTTGTATCCTCTCGATTCACTCTTCAAATAAGCAGTAAGCTCGTTATATTTTCCAAAATCTATAATTTTGTAGACCGTTATAGTAGCCTTCAACATCGAATACTTCGACCACATAGATGAAATTGCATATTTTTTCTTCAAATTTAAAAAATACGATAGCATGACTTCTTCATTTATTGCCATTACTCTCCGTTTTCCCCTCAATTCGTTAAATAAGGTGAACACTTTTTTGTAATGGATTTCTCTTGTAATACATGGAAAATTACTTCTTGAGGTTCTTCAAAAACAGCCATAGAAACACAATCACTTTTTTGCATTTTTACCAAACTCATATAGAACTGTTTATTAAATATTTGATAATAAACAACGTACCATAGCAACCAGTAGGTATAACAAAACCAACCTCCTTTCATTGAGTACTAGTAAGAAATATCAAGTCGTGCGAATATTTTGATATTAAATTCCAATAATTCTGACTCCACAAATATAATTGTTCCGTGATTATGGATAAAACGTTGTATTGCATTCGTGTTTTAATTGCCTTTTATCCACTTAAGAGTATTAAACATTCTTACACGGATAAAGTGTTAAATGTTACTTAAAACACTTACAGCTGTTTTATATTGACAATTTATTGATCAATTAATTCATGAAATCGCTTCATCAAGAAATTGGACAAGTGTAATGCACCAAATCTGCTGTCAAATAACTTCATGAATTTATTCATCAAGTTCTTGACGAATTAGAGCATGTTCTAATTTTCGTGAAGTTCGGAAGTACCAATCCAACAGATTTTCAGCCTCAGATCAGTAATGAGGTTATGTTATTGGAATATGTAAATAATTGTGTGGCGTCGTACTAGTCTTGCAATGTTTTTACTGATTTGTTACTTACAAATACTAATATTTATATAATATGTGTCAGAACGGCACCGCTGTTGTATCACTACAATTATGAGTAGAAAGGTCTCATATTTGAAATTTATTTGCTTCTTTGATTCATTGGTAGATCTGATTCATACGTCAAAAAACTTGACAAAGTCTGTAGCAGTGTAAAACCACACTGTTTACCAATAAATTCTTGAATTAATTGATGAAGAACTTCGTCAATTTATTGATGAATAAATTGTCAATGTAAAACAGCTTTAATGCAATAAATAACTATTAATAAATAATATAGTGTGTATTTTAAATCAATGTAATAGCTTCATAGGCTTGTTCAAAGCCCTTTAATTAGTTAAACCACTACCTCATGCTTCATCAGTCTACGTAAAACATCTTCAGAGACATTTGAAGAAAAAACTGTGATTTTTTTTTAAATTCCAACTACCTACAGATAATTCGGAAATCAATGGATTTAGACCCCTAGCTCATTAAGGCTTTTCGAATTAAAATGATTTAAGAGCGTGTTCGCTCTTGAGGCTATAACTTTTGTACTGCTTAATTAAACACCCTACCCCTTCCCCCGTTTAATGTTTCCTCAAAAATTGCTGAAAATTTGACTAACTTCCTAGAAAATCCATCTCTGTTGTACTTTCCATTTTACAGTTAGATGCTGTTTTGAATACTTTTGAGCGAAAGCTAAGAAGCGTTCCGCACAAACAAAACCACGGCACTTTATCGCTGCAGCCGATTCTCGGAACACCGTTAAGTTGAAGGACCATAAAGGCAGATAACGAATGTTTGCATATTCGCTGCTCCTCGATTGATTGTTTTATAAATCATGAATTTTATTGTTTCCACAGCCATTAGCTGACTGTGCGCATTTATCCGAATGTTTAAAATAGCTTGCAGATTACGATATATCGTTTTTAATTTGTTTGAGGTAATTAAATCGCCGTAAACTTCCCTTGCGAACGGCTTATCGCGATCGTTAGTGGCCATTATCTACGACACGTCTGTATCATCGCCGCATTTTTTAATTGTTACGTTTTTTGCTGGCGCGGTTGAGTATAAACATGTGATAAAACCTCCATCCTTTCGCGATACCACACTGAAATAAACTTTCGGCTTTTAATATACTTGTAATGAAAATATATTCATTTGCTTTTCTGACCGTTTTTCAATTTCACGGGAGTTCTCGACAATTCGAAATCAAGAATGGAGAGGTCGGTTACCTGTAAAAGATCAGTTAACTTATTTTTTTATATACAACATGTCTTCATGTTTTATATACTGCAATTATTAATACGAGTTTTTCAGGATGAAAAACTGAATAAGTATGTAAAATTTCAGTGTCTCAATGGCTACTTCAACTTTTTGTTTGATTTCAGAATTTTTCACTAATAAAGTTCCCTTTTTTAAGAGTTATCACAAAAAGTTATTAATAGCAATGAGGAACTGAGTATGCATGCAAAATTTTAAAATCCTAGACCTACTTTGATATTTTATATGATTTTAGATTTCTCTCAACACATACTGAATTTTTTATTCTGAGAAGCTTTTCGTAATAACATTTTGTTGTATCTTGTACAGAAATGGTACTTTACTACAATTTTTAGGACTTATTAGGTCTTGCGGGTTTTAAATCAAAGCAGATTTTATTTCACAAACAAGCAGTGCTGAATCCTACAAGACCATTTTTAACATTTTTTATCTCTTGGTGTACGTTTTCATGGACGCTTGTTATATGATGTGGTATATACAGAGCCTTCATTAATGATTACAAGTCACGTGACTAGTTATTTTGTTTGGAATAGTAATTCTATTTCCTTTATGTTGGCAATTTATTAAATTTCAGTGAAATTAAAAATTATTACAACAATAAGATCAAGCTTACATTAAAACACAACATTCTGTTTCACCAGCTGGTGATTGCATGGTGTCATTTTTCTCGAGATTGTGTTCAATCAATCAGCTATCGCATTATCTCGAGCTTAGACATAACGGTTTGTCATTGTTCATTGTAAACAAATCATTAATATCATGTTTTAAAATTGTTGTGCAATTGTTTTTCTAATTACATATTTTGATACCGCACACATTACACATATCCACATATTGCCCCATTCAAGCATCCTAGCATCAAAGAAGCAAATGGCAATAAAAAGAGAAATCTACATTATGCTCTACAATTCGACCACGCTATCAATTTTTCTTTAATCTTTGGTTTTAAAAAAAGTTGATTTCCTCATTAACGAATAACTTGATTTTTTATTTGAATTGTAGAATTATTCCTATTGGGATTTTTATTCAAATAGCAGTCTTCGATGGATAAAAGAGGAAATAAGATTTTTACTCTAAATTTGAAACACCTTGTATGGTGTGCAAATGTTTACATGAATCGAACTGTAGTCTTATTATATTTATATTATGAATTCTGAACAATCTGGTTTTTGATTCACCTGCCAATAGAGGTAATACAAACCAAACTGCTGGAAAAGTACTACAGTTTAATCAAGTAGAAAACTATCGTAACTAATGCACCCCCAATGGATGTTTCAAATTTCTGAGAAAAAAAAAACTTATTCTTTTAATAAAAATTTTTATCTTAGCATCACAATGAGAAATAAACCTACAAGAAAATTAATTTTGAAAATAGGGCCTCTTCAATTTAGACATGAGAATTGGTTCACTTTGACACAAAGTTTGGAAGTGTTTCGCCATACTCTGGACTAAAAATAAATTTTTATATTTTATGTGTAGCTTCGTAGTTTTAAAATCAAACTCCTTAGAAAGATTGAGGTCCCATTTTACGATTGTTTCGTCTAATCAGGAGCTAATTTAAACTTTCTGAAAAGCAAAATTTTTATATTTATATGATACATTTACTGAAGTTACGTTAATAACTTAATTGGTCACATATTTCTAATGATTTCAAACCATTTCTGCACATAAATCCTTACGCACACCTTAATATTTCTTACGCACGCACATTAAATGAAACTTATCGAAAACTGTTGAAATAATACTGGGTGTTTCAGAGTTGAAGTGACAAAAGCCTAGGAGAGATTCCGCTCAACAAAATATGTAAAATAGTTCATATCATCATGCGTCCGCAAGTGTTTCGTTTCCGAGATAGAGGGTGTTATTATTTTTTTTAATTGAAATTTTTAAAAGACGCTTTAGCCGATTTGAATGAAATTTTTACGGTTTATTAAAACAATTATCATTCATCAACTGGACCAATTAGATTTGATTTTCAGAGGCGTACCCAGCGATCAAGTAATTTTTTTGTAGAAAAGAATATGACCCTGTAGTTTTTTACGGTTTTTATGTAATATTCAGATAAACCCACTAAAAATAGTACATTTGTGTCTCTTGACTCATTTTAGTGTCTCGCTTAATTTTTATTTTATTTATTCTTTTCTACAAAAAAAATGACTTGTTGGCTGGGTATGTCCCTGAAAATTCTGGATCAAAGCTAATCGGTTCAGTTGATGTATGATAATTGTTTTAATAAACCGTAAAAATTTCATTCAAATCGGCTAAAGCGTTTATTTTTAATTCAATTTTTTTTTAAATTTAAGACCCTGTATCTCGGAAGCAAAGCACTTGCGGACTTGTTCATATAAACTTTTTGCATATTTTCCTGAGCGGAATCTCCCCTAGGTTTTTGTCACTGCCTTAAAGCCTGGAGCCCGTCCTAGCCTTGCATACAATGCATGTTTGCATGTGGGCTGCAATTTACAGAAAAAGGACTTATGTATAATCGATTTACCTAGTTATTTGTCCACTCCCTGTACCAGAAACCAATCGTTTTAATACTGATAATGTGGCACATTATCAAAAGGATTAGAAAAAAGTGAATTTTACAGTACTAAGACAAATGTCATAATTATGCATTCGAAAAATATTTGTTGTGTGACGAATAAATAAGTGCTATATTTTTAACAACTTGTATACAACTATATTTGACAAGCACCGATGTATAGGGGGTTGTACTAAAATAATGGATGGACGTTAGATTATAATTTCGTTCCAACTTGGTACGAAGATTTAATTCTTGATTAATCACAGTTTTCTTTACAGAGGTGTAGTTATGTGAGTAGACCTAGAAACAATTTATTTTAGCAAGATGGGAATTTGCTATTATGGTACCTACCCGTAGAACGTAGAACTATAGGCTTAATTATTAAATATTAAAAATGTGTTACTGTTTCATGTCTGTTACTAAACGAGTTGACATCAAGTTATTGATAATAATATTAGTAATAATTCAAGTAATTATGTTACCTACGAATGAAATAAAATATTTTCATCGTTCTCCTCAACTTATAAGTTGCATGCTTCTACTCATTTGAAACATTTCATGTTTCGAAAAAGTCCAGTCTTTTGTACACATACTTTATTTATTTGTAACATGAATCTATGATTATAGCTAACTATAATCATTGGCTTAAGCCAAGCATTTTAATCACACCCTGTATAGATGTCATATTATTTTCTCTTTTTTTTAAATTTTGCCCTTTATTTGAAAATTTACGATCAAATAATATTTACTAAATAACAGCGATTTATACGTATCGCACTGTAATAACTATAAGAGCCTGTCACCTGTTGAAAATCTTTAGAAACGGAATCTTAAACCCTTGTATTCACACCAACTTATTCTGGGGCAAGGTCTTGCTCATACAGTTGCATTTGTGCGACAAATATGATTATATTCATAGATAAAGTTCATGGTTACTCTCGTATCTACTAGACTAAACATTTCTATAACTTTAGGCAACTTTTATGTTACTCAACTGATTTATTTTGAACTAGCAGAAGTAACTAAAGTTAGTTCAGCGTTTCATATTGTAAGATTAGGTATACTAAAGTATTTTAAATACCGAGTTCTTTGCATCGGATGGACCAAATTCGAGATTTTTGAGGAGCTTTTCATATTTTCCGAGAAGATAAACAAAAAAGAAAAGTCATGGCGGGCTCGAATTTCGAGAAAAGTTGAAGGAGAAGAAAATAGCATCTCGATATCTTGATACGTTTAAGAAATACCGAGCGTTTTTAATCTATGGCCACCGTTTTGTGATGTACAACGACTTTTTTATTTGGGAAAATATTTGATTTTTGTAACATGAGTTACAATAATTGTTGAATGACATTCTTTATTGGAAAACATCTAATTTGAAATAGGTGTTTTGAGCAGCTTATTGCTTAGAAAACAGTGGCGTAGGTATGCGCAATTTTTCTAAAACTTCTTGTTTTTCTGTTATAACTCAAACATTTATTTTGAAATTAAAAAAAAACCTAACATACCTATTTTTTTAATTTTGAAAATTGCATATATCTTTGAAATGACGTATCATATACAAGGTCTGCTCAGAAAATATCTAAACTTAATGTTTTTACACTTATTATTACCTAATTTCATACATTATTGGCCCTTCAAAGTACCTACTCCCCGCTCTTATTCACACCCTTTTATTATTTCCATTTTTCGAAGCAATCCTGGATAGCTTCATTTGAAATGGTCTTTAAAGTCTGTGACGAATTTGCTTTGATGTCATCAATAGTCTGAAAACGGCGTCCTTTCAATACTGATTTTAATTTCGAAAACAAAGCTGAGTATGCGGGTACATTGTCATGGTGCAAAAACTGAGTTGTCTCGCCACAACTCTGGACTCTTTTGCGTTGCGCAATGTCTTGATAGTACACACAGTTTACTGTTCCATCTTCCATAGATTTGATCTTTTGCGGAAGATACACTCTCTCAAACGCTCCATTCTTTGTTAACTGTTTCTCCATTCGGAAGGAATTCTGTGTGGACAACATCACGACAGTTATAGAAAACAGTCAACATGACTTTGATTTTTGATCGACTTTTTTTTTGGGTTTGGCTTATTAGAAAACTTACCGGCTCGTTTGCATGTCAACCCATGTTTCGTCATCCGTTATGATACTTTGCATCAATTTAGGGTCCGAATTAGCTCATTGAAGCATGTCTTCAGCAATATGTTTGCGATGCTCTTGTTGGAAGAAAATTCAGCCCTTTTGCGACACGTTTCGTACCCAAAACTTCAGCAAACTGATTCGTGAGATATATCTAGTTCATATACATGCTCTCTCAAACTATAACGAGAAACTATAATAGTGCAAGCACCATTTGCTTCACGTTATCGATATTTTCTTCAGTTGAAGATGTTGAAGGATGACCAGAACGTAGCAAATCATCAACCACTTATCGATCATGTTTGGATGCTTTGTACCATTTGCATGCCTGAGTTTTCGATAAAACTGAATTACTATACGTCTTTCCCAATATCTTCAATTCAAGAAATTCCGTTATAGTCCAAGCTGTATCGTCGCTCCCGCTATGAACATGATTCTCATTCGATTTTTTTTCAGAATCTTACTAAAAAAATTACCCTTGAAACATATCCGCATGTTGCCAGATGTTACTAATAGTCAAAAATTGTTTAAACAATTTTTTTTTAGACAAATTCGTGATTTTCGATTTCTTCGCTCGAAATAAATTTTTTTGGGCATTTTGGGGGTACCCTCAACAAAGAGTTCATATGCAACTTTTCTTTAAAATCTACCGTTTTCGAGATATTAACGATTTTTTGTTCGAAAAAACGCGATTTTAAACATTTTCAACGTCAATAAACTATATTAAAAATTGCAATTTTTAGTGATATCAAAATTCTTAAATAATCTTTGAACATTCCTTAACAAAAATCCGAAGAGTTACGCCCGGCATATATTATTCTGAAGACTATTGTTAATAAGGCGCGCACGCCACGTTTCTCGGCTGCTCTTGACCGCCTCCGTATACTGCGTCTCTCTCGCACTCACTCGAAGTATACAGGGTCGGAAAGTCCCCATGGTTCATCGGCCGTTACGTGAAGAGCGATAAAGTAAGTCATAGAAATCTGTGCGATAGAGAAAGATGGCTAGGCATCTAATAGTCACCGCCCATTCCCTCCTTCTACAAATAAGAAATGTATCTTATTTGTGGAAGGACGAAATGGGCGGTGACTATTAGACGCTTTCATTATAGCCATCTTTCTCTATCGCACGGATTTCTATGACTTTCTTTATCGCTCTCACGTAACGGCCGATGAACCATGGGGACTTTCCGACCCTGTATACTCTACGCCTACAACTACGTTATATAACTTATAAATAATTGAATTACGTAGTTGATTTTCCAAACATGTACCTGACATTACTATTGTTGAGTTTTTCTTTACCAATAAGTTTTTGTAATTAATATCCTAACTAGGTAAATTATCAAATTGTTTTTCATGACAATGATTAAAAAAAAATAAGTTAATTGATTTAATCGAGTATATGCTATATTCTAATACAATATATAACATTTAATTTAAAGTAGCAATAGTTTGGTTTTGAATAACTATTAGACGCCTTCATTATAGCCATCTTTCTCGATCGCACGGATTTCTATGACTTTCTTTATCGCTCTCACGTAACGGCCGATGAACCATGGGGACTTTCCGACCCTGTATATACTTCGAGTGAGTGCGAGAGAGATGCAGAATACGGAGGCGGCCAAGAGCGGCCGAGAAACGCGGCGCGCGCGCCTTATTAACAATAAAAAAACAAGTCTTCAGAATAATATATGCTGGCGTAACTCTTCGGATTTTTGTTAAGGGATGTTCAAAGATTATTTAAGAATTTTGGTAACACTAAAAATTGCAATTTTTAATATAGTTTATTAACGTTGAAAATGGTTAAAATCGCGTTTTTTCGAACAAAAAATCGTTAATATCTCGAAAACGGTAGATTTTAGAGAAAAGTTGCATAGGAACTTTTTTGTTCAGGATACCCCAAAAAAGCCTAAAGAAATATTTAAACGAAAAAATCGAAAATTACGAATTTGTTTAAAAAAATTGTTTAAACAATTTTTGACCATTAGAAACGTCTGGCAACATGCGGATATGTTTCAAGAGTCATTTTTTCAGTAAGATTATGAAGAAAAATCGAATGAAAATCATGTTCCTAGCAGGAGCGACGATACAGCCTGGACTATTAGGCAAATTCTTTGTTCAGTAACATTATCCATAGTAAAAATCGCTGAACATATTTTAGGTAGACTAACAAAATTAACAGCTGTAAACAACAAATTACTTTAGAGATCGCCCTCAAACTTCGCATCAGAGGAAAGTACACTGCTACCAACTTTCCATCAAAAAAGAAACTTAAATCCCATTTACGCGAAATCTTTAAATGATGGCACACAACATACATGATTTTAATCCTGTATGTTATTCAATAAAATAATATAAACAATTTGGGAAACTTCGTAAAAAATAGGCTGCGACAAGGAATGGCCTCGATAGTGTAATTTTTTATATGTTACGTATTCAGGGTAACAAATTAGAATCGAATAACCTATATTATACCTAACACGTACGACGACATTTATCAATACAAAATACAAGACATACAAGCGATTCCTAAAATGAGAATTCTTTCCTATAAACATATGCCTTGCCGGCATCTTTGGGCAAATAGAAAAAAAGTATTTATGAGGTCGTACAAAGCCCCGACATAATTAAAAATTAATTTAAATTTTATATCCTTAATACCTTAATCCTTTAATGCGGTGTAGCTGGCAACTCGTTCTTGGAACGAACCACAAAATAGCAGAAAGGGAACATCGCGGTACCTATAATTTAAAATTCCAGGTAATCGCCAAACCGTCTTCAAGGAGTATTAGGTAAACCGTCTTAAATTGTCGTTAGCTTTGTTGTTGAGATAGTACCGATAAACAAGATCATTATTGTATATTGCTATATCTATATTGTAATTATTGTAAACAAACGTGACTGAAATAACATTTCCAATGGAGTGTATACCTGGCGCATTTTCCGTACAAATTTAATTTATGTAATATGTCATGAGAAATTTTATTTATTTTGTTACTTGTAATCGAACATCTTTTACGAGAATTATTACACGTGATTACTTTTTCAATAACGCATAACTAATTTACAGAAAAAAAAAATATATAGAATAAGTGAAATCTTCTGAAGATGAGCGCATTTCCTTTTTTTAACTGGATTATGGTGATCAGTTTTATTATCAAATAAATCATCTTTTTATAATAATTTTTATCGAAAATGCGTACCTATGTGAACTATCATGATAAATAATTACAATATACAGGGTGTTACAAATTAGTAAGTCGAGGAGTTAACCACATATTCTTTGGACTAAAATAATGGGACTTTTCTTATGCCACTTTTTATTTCGGAGCTCCATTTTGGAAATACAGGGTGTCAAAATTAATATTTAAAAAAATGTTATTATTGGTAACTCCGGTGATTGTAGAGATGTTTATTTGAAATTTAGCATATATTTTGATCTTAAATCTGCACAATCTTTTAGGCAAGCGGTGCACCCCTAAAAAGACGCACAAAAAACGAGTGGACCGACCACGGAGGGGGGCCAGGATGAAACCTTTTCTAATCGCTACTTTACGTTGTTACGAACAAGAAACCTTAATGACATTTTTCTGTATCGATGGTCAGTAATTTATTATTAACAAAAAACTTGCAATATTGCGAAAACTTAAAAAATCGATATGAAAACACATTGGTTATGTATTTTGGGCAAAAATAAGCACTTTTTTCTAAAAAAAACTTTGTTTTCGAGCTACGAGCGATTTAAGGTCTAAAAATAACCAAAAGTCGCCATTTTCAATTTATGTTTTTTCGGATTGTACTGTATTGTACTTTTTTAATTTTTCTTATTCGAGGTTACCGAAAGTTATATTTTCATGATATATATTTTTCATCCCGGCGACTTTTTTTGCCCCCGTTTCACCACACGCCTTGCCAAGAGAAAACGATCCTGCGACAACCGGCAATCAAAATATCGATTCGTAAACTATTGATTCCGCAACTATATACTTTTTAATTAATGATAATATCGTATATTATTATCTAAGATTACCAATACAAACCTCACATTTAAATGAAAAATAAATAAATTTAATTTTGTTAGAAATGCATATTATAATATGGGTATCTATTCATATAAAAAAATACTTGGAAATGTTGCAGAAATTCATTTATCCTTGCAGTGGACTATCATGATGATAAAGGGAATATTTGTTTATTTGTAAATTTGTGAGAAAATATCTTCCTTATAAAATTTCCTGCTTCTCAAATCCTTACATAATATGTACCTTGTTTTTTGATTTTATATATATTAGTCTTCAATTTCTACAAAAATTTAAAAGCAGCCAGAGACAAGTACCTCAATAATTTTGAAATATTGAAAGTTGTCGAGGAGCTATTGTTAATCATTCCAAAATGGCATTAAATATGTACTTTTACTACATAACGAGCGTTCAAATAAAAACGTGGTCGAAGTTGGCTCTGACACATTGGACGTAGGGAGTAGCTTATAGCGACCAACTTAACCTCATTTCTCAACGAGCTGTATAGCAGCTGTCAGTTTCAATAACGTTAATGACTATATAACTTTATTTTAAAGAATAATCGTGATAACAATAACAAACAATTAAAGGAGCTGCGGAAAGTGTCCCCCTCCTTGTTATAACAATAAATTAAAGCAGCTGCTGAAAGTGTCCCCCTCCTTGTTCCAAGCACTTTTCACACCTGTTCCTCAAAGAATTAGACATTTTCTAAGATGCTCGGGGTATTGTTAATTTCACGAATCTTGTCTATAAGTCGAGCCTGCAGACGGTTTAAATCAGGAATAGGCAGTTCAAAAATAGTGTTTTTAAGGTAAGGCCACAAAAAGAAATCACACGGCGTAATATCACATGACTTCGGTGGAAATTCGTGTTCAGCATTGAGACTTATTAGTCGATTTTGGAAAACTTCCCTCAACATATTCATCGTCTCGCCTGCGGTATGTGCCCTTGCGCCATCTTGTTGAAAGTAAAAGTTTGTAATTTCGTTTTCTTCCAGCTGGTTAACAAAAGGAGCGATAATTTCTTCTCTATACCTTTGCGCAGTAAGAGTACCATTAAAAAAAATAGGTCCATAAATCCTCCTTCGATTGAGAGCACACCAAACTCCAATTTTTTGAGCGTGTAGAGGGCCCTCGACAAAAAAGTTATCTGGTTTTTCAGAAGACCACATTCTCATATTCTGTGAGTTTACGTAACCACTTAAATGAAACCAGGCTTCATCAGAAAAAAAGGTGATATTATGAAGTTCACCGTAGTTGTTTAAAAACCATTCACAAAATACAGCCCGTCGCGGAAAATCAACTTCATGAAGTTCTTGCTGACAAGTTAAACGGTAGGAGAACAAACGCAAATCTTTTTTTAACACTGTGTGGCAGGTACCGACTGATACTCCCACCATTTGTGATAAAACACGTACAGAAGTTCTTGGCGCATTTTCCATTATTTGTTGGACATTTTCTTTTAATTCTTCAGTCCGCTTTTTAGGTCGGCCGCTTCCTTCTTTTCTTGTTACACTGCCCGTTTCACGAAAAACATTAACACAACGCTGAACTGCACTTTGAAAAATTTTGTACTCAACAACGCCGGGAAATTGATTTTGAAATTCTATGAAACATTCCTCAATAGAATACTTCCATATTCCATCAATCTTGCGTCCATTTCTAAAGTAGGACTCTATGATAAACACTTTTTGTTCTTGAGAAAACACCATTTTAAACGCTTTTTAAAACGAAAATATTCAAATTGATAGCGGCGATATAGCGCTTTGACAGATGACGTTTAAGTTCATTTGCTATACGCTACGCCATACGTCCAAATTTTCAGAACCAACTTGACCACGTTTTTATTTGAACGCTCGTTATTTTATAAAAAAATTATTAATTACACCAATTCTATACAAAAAAGGTATTATTCTAAAAGCAAAGATGCATTTATTTGACATATATGTTGAAGCATAATTATCATAATCTTGAATTAAATGAAATAACTAAAAATGAAGGTTTAGTAATTTAAGTGCAGAAATTTTACTTAGTTAATGAATTGCTGATTCACGGTAATAGTTTTTTCTGTGTAGATATGTTGTTTTTGTTATGATGGTGCTAGTAGAAACCGAAACAAAAAAAACATGATTATTAACTAATTCATTGAATTCAAATCGGAACTTCTAGGAGGTCTTACTGCATTTTCTAGTTCCGTTATTGGAATATAGATATTTTGTAGACTTATTCTGAATTATACAATCCTATTGGATATTGTAGAGTTTATTCTTAATACTGAAAAACGTACCAAACGTTTGAGTTTTGGATTTTCCCGAAATTAAATACCTTTCAAGACCTTGATAGAAATACATTCTATCAAAAAACTATCCAGAATTTTCCATTTAAAAATTCCGCGTAAAGCAAATTTAAATTTCTTTTTTGACAGAAAGTTGGTAGCACTGTCCTACTCTACTCTGACGCAAATTTTAAACGTGTTCTGTCAAGAATGTAGTTTGTTTACAGCTGTTAATTTTGTCGATCTTCGATTCCGCGATATTTACTATGGATAATGTTATTGAAAAAAGAGTTTACCTAAAATTTTGTACTACCAACGGAATTTCTTTAAGTTGAAGGTGTTGGAAAAGACGTACGATAATTCAGGTTTATTGAAAACTCAAGCGTCCGAATGGTACAAAGCATGGTTGATGATTTGCCACGTTTTGGTTGTCCTTCCACGTCTTCAACATGAAGAAAACATGGATAATTTGAAGGAAATGGTGCTTGTAAATGCTTGTGGGTATAAAACGCATCGCAGCACAACTGGTTCCAAAAAAGCCGAATTTTCTTCAAAAAGAGCATCCTAACCATGTTACTGAAGACATGCTTGAACAAGTCTATTCGGATTCTATATTCATGCAACACAAGATAACGCGTGACGAGACATGATCTTATGAGTTTGACATGCAAACAAGATTTATGGAAGGACAATTATTGGATTTTGCTCCACGATAATGCACCATCATACAAAGAGATAATTGTGAATGAAATTTTGACCAAAAACTCAACGAATGTAATCGAGCAGCCACCGTATTCGCCGGATATGGCCCCTACTGACTTCCCCTCTTTTCCAAAATCAAATTACCATTTCGTGGAACACGTTTCGAGTCAATAGAAACCAAGAAACAAAAATCGCTGAAAGAGTTGAAATCCATACGGAATATGCATTTACAAAGTGCTTTGACAACCGGCGGATTGTTCGTTGGAAAAAGTGTGTTGCTTCAAATGGACCCTATTTTGAAGGAGACGCAATAAATTTTGATAATTAATTGAATATATTGTGTTTTATTAATATTTCAACGCTATACAAAGTATGATTTCAGTAATTCTTAATCATAGAATAGAAAAATATATTAGTAACATTTTGACCTTCTAGAATTTTGAACTGAAATTAATAGATTTTATGTAATTATTATTTGTTACATAGCTTTTGACAATTATGAAAATGTTTCCAAGCCGTCTATCTGAGAAATATTTTGTTTGCAAAATGCTGTAGACTTCATATTTACGATCTCCTTAGAATTCGTATTAATATTCCGTGGTGCCATCTTTCGATATTTACTTTTCTGGCACTTTTAAATTTTTCACTAAAAATCGAAGAAAGTATAGTATAAAATTAAGAAAATAATAATTTTTTGTTTTGAGAAAATTTTATAAAAAATGACATTTTATTCATAAATCTTCGAATAAAAAAGTTTTCACAATTGTGGCACGCTTTTAAGAAATGGCAGAAATTTTTTCACATACTCATATTTTTTATAAACCAAGTCTCTGTTTGATAAACTACACTAAATGCTGCATATTCAAGTGCCTACGTAAAAGTGAATGTACATAAGGCAGCCTGTGTTTGCGCAAAAAAGTGGAACTCGTGTTGTGGTGCCCCTATTGGTAAAAAGACGTAAGGGTTTAGAAATTGGTTCCAGGCAAATTACGCTGAATAATAACGTCTTGAACCTGTAGAGGTCGTGAACTATAACAATAGCTGGTATATTATGTGGGCTTTGCCACATCCTGGTCAATTCCTTTCATACCCGCTGAAATATTTTCATTTTCATTATTAGCCAATTCCAGAGTCAGCTTTAGGAGCTAGTGTTGTTACATGGGGCTGCAGATTCACATATTATTGCAACGGAATAACTTTATTTCTCATTGTCACCGAATAAGACACTGCAGCTGCACAATACATGCAGTATGTAAATAAATCCGAAAAAATTACGGAAGTGATTTCCATTTGTATCACGTAAAAAAGTGTTCTCGCCCCCTCCCTGCAGATTTATGGTTCTTCAAATGGGATGAGAAATATTTAGTTTTTATTTTTTCCTTCAAATTGAACAAAACATGAAAGTACGTACAGTTTGCTAATTATCGAAAAAACATTTACGCAATTTCATTTGTGTAAATTTATCCATATTTAACAAAGAATAAAAACTATAGTCCGTACGATATGTGTTGAGATAGAATTCCAAGAAGACCCCTGCGTCACTTTATTATAATTAACCGCATTCGACACCCGACATTGGAGAAAAATTTCAAGGTACGCCCCTGCCCCGATAAATTGTTACAGTAGTTGCGATAACAGAACTTTATTGGCTTATAATTTTCTTGGAATTCTATATCAAAAAGTATCCCTACGGACTATATTTTTCTCTGTGTGCTTAATGGACCACAAATCGGCAGAGAAGGGCGGATATTTTTTTATACTCGTACATCAAAAGCCTCTCTTAGTTTTCACCTAGGAATCAACATTTTAATATTTTCCCACTTATTGATTTTTACCTCACATACACTTTGCTTCACTTTTCATGGAGCTACCCTTATATGCCTCTTATTTGAAAGTGAAATGTTTTTTATGAAAAAAATACCTGCAAAAATATCATTCATATAACTAAATTTAATTTTAGTCGTAGACGTCCGGTTCTAAAGTTAAAAAAGGGGTTAATTTCTTTTTAAATATTAGTTTTTTTTATCAAATGGAATATCATTAAAAGTTATTCAATTTTCGAGTAATTGTTTTCATTTAGTTGGTAATAAAAATTGCTGCCCATAAGATCTAGCCATTTGTTGAAAATATTGACAACAGAAAATACATGACAAAAGAGCAAACAAAATAATATAACAACATTATACAACTAATTATCTCTATCTCAATTAACCAATTTCCTTTTCTTTTCGATCCTTTTATTACTTTTGTTCTCTCTTGCTTAGTTATTTCGCCAATTTTATTTTTTAAATTCTCTACAGTATGAAGCTTATCTTTTTTTCTCTAGAAACTATTTTCTTAATAGTGCCCTAGAAATGAAGACAATTATTTCTTTATTTAATGTTGTAATTTTATTTCTTCTTTTGTATTTATCTGTATTTCTTGATATATTTCTTGATATTTCTTGAGAATATTTTAAATAAATGTGAGACTAGGTGCAGATAAGTTTCTGTACTAATATTTTTTTAACAATTCTCGGTAATTTAATAATAACGTATAAAACAAGAAGTCTAACTTTCTTAACCTTCTTAGTTTTTAAATTAACGGTTGTAAAGTAAAGTTTGTGCACACGTATCTTGAGCGCTTTTAAATATATTTTTTTAAAATTGGTACATAGAAGTTTCTAGGGACACTTTATTAATTTTAGAACCGGACGCTTATGACTTAAATCAAATTTGGTTATAGGTAATTATTTCTTACTAAAAAAAATTAAACAGTGTATAAATATGAAACTTATAAATTAATTCATCTTTATTTAGTTCCTAAAATATTCACATTAGTTTGTACGTGTTTGATCAAAAAGTAACGGGAATTGTTCATTTTCTCGTTTATTTAATCTTCAATTTTTATCTCATCCCCTTCAAAGTAGTATCTTTGTGATATTGCATACATGTCAACGTGGTTTCCAGTTTGAGAAACACTGGTGGAACGCCACTTTAGGTACCGTCTTGAGCACGGTTTGCGATTTTGAATTTCTATTCTTGAAATGTTGTCCTTTTAAGTTTGGGAAATAGGAAAAAGTCACAAAGGCCATGTGCGGAGAATAGGGTGGCTGCGGCATCACAACGGTGTTGTGTTTCGCCAAGAACTGTTGGATAAGTAAAGCGGCATGATAAGCTGGTGCGTTGTCGTGGTGCAAAATCCACGAGTTGTCTTTCGTGTCCTTGTCGTTTTCTCCTGATTGCTTCACGCAAATTGCGCAAAACTTGTAGGTAGTACTCCTAATTAACTGTACGACTGGGCACTAAAAATTCGTGATAAACTATTCCCATAAGTATAGTCGAAGAAAACGGTTAGAAGGACCTTCACATTTGACCAGATCTCGCTTCGATATGGTGGCCTTCCTGAAAACATTTCGATAAACTTGTAGGTGTGATACAGTATCGTCGCCAAAGGCCTTCTTTAATGTTTTGAATGCTTCGCTGTACTTAATTCCGTTTTTAACACAAAATATTAGAACCTGATCCTGCATTTCGCTACAAAAAAAAAATCGTCATAAACACTGAGGTAAGTCTTACTCGCTAAACACAAATTAATCATGGCAGGTGCACACAGACAATGCTACCAATGCATAGAAAAAGAATCAACTGAATTACTTTTTGATCAAACCTCGTATAAGGTTCGGTTGCATAATTTTAAAGTTCTTCTTAAGTGAGAGCGATATACTTTTCGAAACGTCAAGAAATCTAGTCAAACAGTTTCTAAAACCGGCCCTGCCTTCAACCCCTATTTTCGATTAAATGATGCAATTATAGACCATCATTAATAAGCAAAAGTTATTATAAGCACAGTTTTTTTTAGAATGCATGTTATACATGTTTGCATCAAACGCAGAATAAAAGAATTATTTCATAATTAGACTACATTACTACTTGTGAACTTTTAATAAATCTGTTTTACTTTCTACGAACTTTATTGTCCTTAATTTTATTAAAACTGACATTGTACCGGCATTATGAAAAGTTCGTATATTGATTATACAGGATGTAACAGAAAAGTGAGGGCAGATAACGTGACATTTTAAAACAAGGAAAAAGTTTTCATATATTCAAAATTTGTTGTTTCCGCAATACAGAACTTATAATATACAGATTGGTCCAACGCAAAGTATGCACCAGGCGTTACATCTTTTTGTGAAATTGGAAGCAAAAATTTAATTTTGGTTAAGATAATTTACAAATGATTGATTGTGGTTGTATTGACTCCTAATTAATACGTAGGTGTATTTTTCACAGGTACCAGAACTATAGGGTTTAAGTTTCTACAGCCGTTTTCGCAGTAACTGTTCAAGTGGAATCCAACAAATAGAGTATAATTGGAAAGAAAATGTTGTGCCCTTTGAGATGATGTATCAGTTTACCCCACTTTCCATTTGAAATTTTAGGGGTGTGATTACCCTCAGCTAGAGGGATGAAGGAGCGGGTTGAAAAATGTTCTTAATCTAAAATGTGCCCCCCTCAAAACCAAAATCGACGTGTCCGAGCATTTTTGCTTCCAGTTTCACAAAAAGACATATTTAGACATTTAAGTAAAATCTTGTGTACGAAACGTAACCACGAGGTTTCAATAAACTTCAGAGAATAATTCCTGTCATTCAAATGAACAAATAAATAAATAAATAAATAAAAAGGACATGTTCTTCTCTTTTCATTTACGTATTTAAGAACAATGAAAGTGTTGCCACCTTTTCAGATATTAACAGAAAATGAAATAACGTGACAAGAACGTGCACTGTACTGTTTTATTTTTGTATAAAATCATTATTTAACTGATGGAAATTAAAATAATACATTCATTTAAAACGAATTTGGCGGACAGCTACGACGTGCTAAACCAAGACTTAATTGCGCCGTTTATTAATAGGAATTTCAACTAAAATCCCATACCATTGTCCTCCTTTTATTTAATAATACGAGACAAAAACGAAACATTTATATAAGTGCTTTTTAACGAAATTAGTTGGTTGAATTAGTATGGTCCGCATTAACTTTCATTGTATAACAATATTCAGTCTAAAAAGGTTACACAATTTTTGGATGCAACCACGTCATTGTCGACTCACACTTGGTAAAATGTGCTTTTAGTGTAGTCTATATGTAAAACTTGAAATAAAAGTAACTCAGTGCTTTGGAATCATATATCTTGTTAGTTTATAAGGTCTATGGCCAGAATAAGGAGCGTTTGAGAGGTTTCAGTTGTCTAAAAAATTTTCTTGTATGGATTTGGATAAATTATTTCCAACCAAAAACTCTTGTTTCACAGAATACATAGTTCATAAGTAAAAGTCAAAAACTATACTTGTTGATATACTTTAATGATTTCAGTGGATTCGCGTTTAACAATATAAAATATACCCGCACAGAACAAATTAATCTTTCTACAGATGTTTCGTTTAAAACTCCCCAAGCCGCTATCTGGAATATCTAAGATATGTCAAAATCGTTTTATAGTTCATATAAATACACAGCAAACCAACAAAACTTTTGCAATAATAAACAATTTTCGAAAAATCACAAATTTTTTCATATACAGGTTGTTACAAATTCGCTTCTCACTACAGGGTTCTCGGAAACGGTAAGAGATACGAAGTAGCTTAAATGGGGGCAAAGTTGCGTAATCAGGGGACCAACATTATGCCTTTAAAAAATCAAGGCTAATATGATTAGTTTTTTGAAATATTTGAAAAAAAAAACGAAATTTTGGAAATCCGTTATTGTTTCATTTCAGCCTTGTTTGAGATGATATTGAAAAAAGAGGAACACTTTCTCATGTCCACTTTTTGCCCTCTATCGAATGGAATACTTAATTTTTATATGTAACGTTTCGTCTCTCCAGGACCAATTCAATAAACAAAGAAATCTAAATAAAATTTTTTTTGAAGTTTATATAAAAAATAATACTTTCTTCATATTTCCAGAACGATTTGACATGCTATTGTGAAGTATGGTGTAAAAAATGTCACTGTCAATTGCTACTCTCCTGTGAGGAACTAGCAGAATATTAAAAGTCAGTGCAATTACCACTATGGAGAACTAAAAAAAATGTTGCGTCTCTGATTAATATTGGAATTGGTATAAATCGGGGACCGCCTAGCCGGGTGTCTTGGCCCGCGGATTTCGATCTGCCGAGTCAAGCATCATGGACGTGGGCTGGAATTTGGATGGGTGACCTAAGGCAGGCTCGGGGACGTGGGCTGTGGCAGCCTGTCAAGAGACCTGGGTCGCCCAACATTTGCCGCACGCGTGTGGTCCCCGATAAATGGTAATGAGAGCAGAGCAAGAAATCTCTGTAACTCAAGACCATGCTATCATACATAAATTGTACGAGACTTTGCCACCAAGCCATCCGTGTAGTAAATAAGATGGTTTGAAGAAAAGGAAGGAGGGTGTACAAGGGGCCTAATAAGGCCTAAGTGCCGTGGTGGAAGACAATTCCACCACCCCTCCGACATACGTACATACATACATACTTGTTATAAATTGATAAACTCCACCGTTTTCGAGATACTGACATTTTAAGTTTTTGAGATTCGGCGGGAATTAAATTAAAAAAATTATTTTTTCCAAAGTAGTACCTAGGCATTGACATAATAAATTGATAGCACATTATACCCGAGAAGTAAGAGGATATCTAATAGAAATTTCCCGCACCGTTGGTTTGGAGGCGGTGGCGAAGCACCTTGGCATGCACGTAGCTCTGATTTAAGTCCGCTGGATTTTTCTTTTGGGGCTATTTTAATTCTCTAGTTTACAAAGACATTATTAATAGTCAACTGTGGACAAATATTCAAGAATCAGTTCATATTATCAAACAACACAGAACTTTATTTTTTAACATGAGACAAAAAATTTAAATAAGTGCATTGAAGTTGCTGGTGGTTGCTTCGAGAATCTTTTATGATTAATACTTTCTTAAGATACTATGCATACAAAAATTTTCAGTTACTGCAATTATCTTAATTCTTAATTCAGGCTTGGTTATCTTATGGCCTGTTAATTTTCTAAATTAATTCCCACTAAATCTCAAAAACTTAAAACGTCTGTATCTCGAAAAAGGTTGAGTTTATCGATTTGTAACAAGTATACCATTTTTATTTACAATTGAACGTAGTTCAATAATTTCTAGTTAAAAAATTCAATATTGTAAAATATAGAAAGTTACACATATTTTTACATTGATAGGACAGTATAACTAGCGCCCCCTACAATTGATACCAACACTGTTTGCATATTCGTATCTGCCACCTCATTAAACGTAAAACTACAAATTTCAAAATAATCGGTCCATACATACTTAAAATATAGCAAAAAATAAAAAATATATTTTTAACTTTAACACCCTGTAGAACGAAAAGGAACAACAATTGACTAAGGCATGTTTGGCTCAATCACTATATTTTGAGGTTAACAATCTGCCATCAAGCTGTATACCATTATTAATGACCCACCCTGTATATTTTTTAAAGTTTATAAAGTTTATTTTAACTGATACTATTTTTATTACGTTTTTGCATTTGCCACATTTGAGATTAAAATATGCTACAGTGGGTTACAGACTACAGTGTAGCGGCTACACTTTTAATTCACACCCTCCAGTTGAAAAATCGGTTGTGGGGATCTGTAGCGTAGTTCTGTGAACTCCGTATTATGCGTTTTTCTTAATTATTAATAAAAAAAAATTAAACTGCTAGGTTAGGTCAAGTTTTTCTTTTGTAAAAATGTTCGAAAAAGCCTAAATCGTAAGATTGTTCTATCTCTGGCCTTTTTTCACATAAGAAACGCGCTGGCGTGCGCAAAAATGTTATCTATCCATGGACGCTAGTGATAGAACTCCCTACCGACCTAATAAAAATTTACTAAAGAGAAACCGAAACTGCTTGGCACGTCGTCCTTGAGAGTGGTACCCTCGGGCCGAACGAGGAGGCAGAGCGCGGCAAATTCGGCGATTTAGCTGCGTGAAACGGGCTGAAACGGTCGACCTGGGGGGTGGACAGGCGGTGGAGGGTCCTCTGTAGGTCGCGGTCCGCGGTCCCCCAAGGGTCGTCCCGGCGGGGTGGCGGTGCGGGGCGGCGGCGGCGGGCCGTTCGCGAACTACCTACCCGCTCCCCCTCCCCGCCCACGCAGTAAACAGCCCGGAGACCGGCGAACCCTCCGCTCACTCGTGTGAAATTACCGGGGACTAACTATTGACGACGCGGCGGCATCGAACTCTCGAACGATCCTCCTAGCCGCCGCCGCCGCCGTCGTCGTCGTCGTCGTAGTCGGCGCGATAGTCTGCTGCCTTCGGCGTCGCGGCAGGTAGATGGATTTGATGCAATTTGGAATTTTTAGGAAGACAAAATCGCGTTGGCGTTGGCGAGAAAGAGAGAGACCGAGAATAACGGTAACGACGAACAAAGAGACTTCAAAACGGCGTTTTCTGTTTCGTACAAAGGGNTCGTTATTATTTTTTTTAACTTAAGAATAAATTTCATATGTAATCTGAGTATCTGTGTTTATTGGGAATTTCGAACAAAATGTTTTAAATTTGTTCAACTATGTAATAAGCTTATTTTTACAAAATTAAAACTCGAAAACATCTCAATCAAGTAAAAGGTACCTTTTTTCTTAGAAAAAATGCATAAGAAATGAAATTCAATTTTTAGAACAATAATTGCCCTTGAGATTCCAATATCTTTGGCACTGATTAACGTAACCAATTCAGTTAATTTTTGCCTAAATTTAGGTTAAAGTTTCATTTATCTACATCAAATATCTTCAGAGATGTTTGAATAAATAAAATATTTTCTCGAACACCCTGTAACTAACTAATGTTTGTAGGAACTTTTTCCTATTTTGAAGAGTTATATCACTATTTGACTTACGGAACAACCTGTTTGCATATCCAAAATTCATCAATATATTTTGTGTATTACGACTAGTAGCTAGGAGAACCCGTTGAATAACCACCATCAAATCAAAATTTGGAATCTAAGTACCTACCGCGAAAGAAAAATTTATTTAGATATATAGATATTGCAAAAAAATACATAAGTATGAATGCAGGGTAGTTTAAGAACCATTAAATTCGAATATTAGAATGGCCTGAATAAATCCAAAGTACTCGAGTCCGAAAATCAATTCTTTCCTTCTTATAATCGATCTGAATCACTTCTGTTGATGATGGCTGCAAAGTACGAGTAGTATGAGTAGAATATTGCAATAAAAATAGTCGCTTTTGTGAAATGGTTATAGAAAAAATTAATCGGATGACTCGAAAAGTTACCAATTAACAATTTTTTAACCATTTACTGTTTTTATTGCAATATTCTACTCATACTACTTTGCAGTCATTATCAGCAGAATTGATTCAGACCGCTATAAGTAGGAAATAATTGATTTTCGGACCCAAGTACAGTGCGTGGAGACTTTTGGTCAGTAACACAAAACCACGAACTTACCACAAGTTCAACCAATTTGACCGAGACTATATTTTCATAAAGACCGTGCCGAGTCCTTTTTGTCAATCGTTTTTGTTAAATGACATGCACAAAGGCAGTCACATGCATGATTATTGTCTACAGGGTGATCCGTAATGATTGGGCTATAAAATAACTATAGATTCTAGGCATGAAAATAATGAGCTTTAGCTTAATATGACTTAGCAAGATATTGCTCGTTTAGATACAGGGTGTTAAAGATTGACTTCAGATTTATTATTTATTTCCAGTTTTTGAGAAAATAACTTGAAAACTCAGAATGTGGGGTTTTTGATAGCGGAAAATCTGAATCTGAGCTCAGTTATTAGGTTGTTAATAGAGGACGTTAGTTATGTACTTATGAATAAAAATTGCTCATCGTATTTTTTTTCTGAACTCAGTTGCTAATAGAGATTAGAAAGCGCTAGTTATGTACTTATCACTAAAATTCATCGTATTTTTTATGCAACCCTCTATGGCAATTGTGAATAAAATTGTGATTATACTTGTTTGATATTGAAAAATCTCCCCCATATGAATCATTTAATACAAACGAAGCTTCTGACTATTGATGACATGATTCCTTTAATAACCCAACTAGGCTTTGCCGATTATTTAACAAACATTTATTTTATCCAATCAACAACAAATTTACAATAAAATAAAATTCACAAAATAAATAATATTCATAAAATCAATCTTTAACTTCCTGTATCCCTTAAACGAGCAATGTTTTGTTAAGGTATATCTGGTTATATAGTCTATAGTTACTTGATGGCCCAATCATTACGGAATGTAATGTTTATCATATTTTACATTCTTTCAAGGAAATGATGAATATTGCGCTATTTCTGAAAATTTCGAAAAGAAGTCGTTTATTTTTCAATTGTATATTCATATGACAATTTTTTATTTTAGTAAGAGTTAATTATTTTTACTAAATATTCTAAAAGAACTTTTATGCTTAAGGAAAAATTTCTTATTTAAAAAATCGAAATTGAAATTTTATTTATGGGATAACAATAAAGGAAAAGCAAACATTTTCTCACCCTAGTGTATCGAAATAAAAAAAAATTAAGTGACGTATATATTGATGATATGTTTGAAAAGTTTTAGATATAAGAATTTTACAGTATGTCACAGAACCTGCAAAGGAAAAGGTACTAAAATTTTCTGATTTGAGGGCAACATTGGAAATTGGGTACAAAAGCCATGCGAATATTCATTAAAAGGTCTCTGTGTTGTAGTTCAAGCACAGCCTAAAGGCTGTGGTTCAAGTATACGTCTGGTAGGTTCTGGGTGACCTGTGGAAAGGTTTCCACTTTGATTATTCTGAGAAGGCAGACAGAAAAATGACAGAACTGACAGGCATTGAAATATCGACAGAAATATCGAAACTGAATATTGTTTACAAAAAGGACACATGTTTTTTATCAATACACCTCGACGCATTTACAGCAAGCTTAAGAAATGTCAATAGGGCTGAAATTATATATCATTTTAAAGATCTTTTAATTATCTTTTAGATGTTATTTTCCTTTTTTAACTTGAACCGATATATGCTAGAAAAATTCATTTTAAATTTTTGTTGGTTATAAAAAATATATACCTAATTAAAGATTTCTGAGCAGATTGCTACTTCGCTTTTGGTTTGATAAAACGAGGGAATTAGGGAAAAATAAATGCACAAATGCGCAAAAAAACTGTAAATACTTTTAATAACCAAGGTGAAATTTATTGCATGGACTAGTTGGTAATATAAAATATAAAAGTACTTTTTTGTAGAAGAATCTTAGTTCATCAGAATTTGTTACCAAATTTACGATTTCCATTTACCAGTTTGTGACTCAATAAATTGAGTTATGTTGATGCATATAATGAGTAAATTGTGAAGAACTTCCTAGATTCAATAAGTTAACCAAGAAATTTCAGACAATACCTAAAACTGGTTCTAATTTATTAGACAATGTTGGTGACTTTTAGTTTTTTTAGCAGTAGGTACCAATTTTAGTTCCACCATTTTGACATTAGACAGTTCTGGTGGCTTTTTAGTTTTTTAATAGTAGGTACCAATTTTAGTTCCACAATTTTGACAATTGTTTTTGTACGACTTGGTTATTAACGTTATATAACTAAAGCTAAATGTTATAAGTTTCTTGCAGCTTATGATTTGCTGATATCGTAAAGTTGTTAGCCTTAAATTGACCAATAGATTAGTCTTTTTATTTTAATGTGTAAAAAGGTATCACAAAAATAGCAAAATGCCATAATTTCTTGCGATTTTTTGACAGTTTCTTGAATAATTTATTGATTCAAAAATTGAAAATCTAAAATTGTTCCAAAATTCTTCAAAAAGATTCTTACAATTTGCTATAACTTCTTAAGACTACAAACATTTAAAATAAAATCAATCACTGTAAATCGGATTTTAAATAATGATACTGTAGGAAATAATCACTGCGTACTACAGCTTCGTCCAGCATTTAATAACACCCACAATATCTAGTAAACAGCTAAGATCATTCGTCAACAGAATTACCAGATGTAGACCAGTTTTAAGCTTGTTAGTTCTCATCAGTATTACATAGGGGCGGCGATCGACGAACGATCTAGCTATTTGAATGGTGTGACCTATTGAGATTAGCCTATAAATTATAACCAATTCTATTACCTTCAGACCAAATTAGTGGATATAGATAATTTACTATAATTTTCGTATTACGTGAACCAATTAATTTTCTGATGAATTTACTGTTTTTTTTTTATTTAATATCATGCACTTGCTATTGATAACGATCTAGTTTGGTTTTTCTATTGTCGTTTCTGAAGAATAATTTCTACGTAACAGTGAGTGACCTCCATCTTACAATTAATGTTTTGGTGTATAGATATTATTTAGTTTAAGAAACATTTTCGTTCATGAAAGTTTCTTACTTACTCTCCAAACACCCCGTGTAGTTCACTCCGTTCTCTATTTGTTGTGGTTTAATAAAATCTCGGGGCATCTTAAACTTAATTATGGAAGGTATATAGGGTACCATCATTTTACGGATTTGAAAATTAGATTGAACCGCCGCCTCGTCGCAGTCGCCTGAGTCCTTCGTCGTCCCAGCAGGTAGACGGATCTAAGGTAATTCGGATTTTTAGAAAGACACGACCGCGTCGGCAAAAGGAAGGCCGGAATCGCGGGGGCGGCTTTCGACGGACAAAGGCTGAATATTTCACAGAAAGCCGTTCTGCGCATACCTGGTAAGATAGTAGGTTGTTTCCATACTTTGTTTTAACTGATAAAAGCATGGGAAGTAAGTACACAGTAAAAAAATAATTGGTATTTTTTTCTGTTAAAAGTTGATGCAATTCTGTCAAACATTAAATTAGCTGGAAAAATGTTTTTTTACTAAATTTGACAAAGAACCTCGCACTTTTCTTATGGGAATTGTGTTTCGGCCAATTTTTTTTAAACTTCGCAGGTTGATAGTTCTTAACATGTACATCAAAAGTCTCAATGGACACAAAGCCCCAAATCCACCCCTTCCCCCCAAAAACTACCTCCAAGTAGCGGGAAGTTTACTTGTCGTTTTATGAAAAAAAAGTTTCAAATAAAAGTTGTTTATTTCAATGAAATCTAAAAAAACTATCCTTGTGTTTTTTTCGAAAAATCAATGTTTTAGCTTTAAAACGCCACCAAAGTTTAACACAGAGTATACGTATGATAGCTGTAGAGTGTAGATATACACGTGTGTAAGTTTAACAGCGTTTTACAGCTGGAATATTACTTTTTCGAAAAAATCACATAACAACTTTTTTTTAGATTTAGTCAAAATAAATAACTTTTACATGAAATATTTTTTCATAAAATCACAAATAAACTTTCTACAGCTGTATAAACAATTAAATTGTTAATAACAATTTTCCTGGCCCGATATCGTAAAATTGTGTAAAAGTGTAAAATTGATTCAGTGTGAAAAAATACGCGCAAAAAATATACGTGCAAATATACGCGTAAAAAATACGTGCAACTATAAAATACAGTAATCTGGAAAATCCGTAGGCAAGTGGGGCAGTTTGTTAATCAAAAATGTGGTTGTTTGGGGTCATTGTTGGGTTGATTAAAAAAAATTAATTGTTTTACATGCAGAAATCGGTTAAATCGCCCCCGCTACTTGGAGGCAGTTTTTAGGGGCGTAGGGGTGGATTTGGGGCTTTGTGCCCATTGAGACTTTTGATCTACATGTTAAGAACTATCAACCTGCGAAGTTTCAAAAAAATTGGCCGAAACCCATTTTCCATAAGAAAAGTGCGAGGTCCTTTACCTGAAATATATAGAAATTACAGTAAAAGGATATTTTACAAATTTTCATAAAAGATACATAACGAAATGACGGACAATATAAAAGACAGTTATGCTGAACTGAACATTATACTGATTATATATCCTCGCGTATATCAGAATCCACTTGTATTGCATTTTACGAAATTCCACCAATTAACTCGTTAAAATCGTTTACAATGATAAAACTACCTCTAACTTTTTGGACAAATTTTAAATAATATAATTGCGCCGAAATCTCTCAATATCTGATATAAGTGTAAATACAGCGCTTGACCACAGGTTCCCTGGATGAAAGTAACATATACAAAAGTGCACGCCTTCTAAATATAGAATAGATAACCTAGTTTTTTTCAAATAATTTGAAAACTGTTTTTCTTAGAAACTTCAAATTTGGTACACATTTTTTTTTATAAGCGCAATCTAAATAAAGAATTTGGTGAGAATATATATACAGGATGTTCTCTTTTTGGTGCCTGTGCGCCACTGGCTATCCCGTAACTTTTTTGTGTATACGCCAGTGACGACAGAATTTATATTTTTAAAAATAAGCACTATTTTAGAAGATTTTTTGCGTCTTACAAAATTTTGATATCGTTTATGGATTTCGAGTAAAATTTGCATTTTTTACACATTAAATAATATAAAATCAGTTTAAGATAAATAGAACATTCTAGTACGAGGTGCCATATAACAGAGAAACAAATTCATAACAATAATTAAAAGGTTCTGTGTCAAGCTAGCTGTGATTTAATTTTAGCTTACTTTGTTTTTTATTGCAATTTATACTTTTGCTGAACAAACTGATATGTTAGTAGTTTT
>NW_019416269.1:923243-938606 GCF_000390285.2 Anoplophora glabripennis | reverse complement strand
AATCCACTAATTTTACGTTCATTGTGTGTGTATAGCATTCATCTGTTTTTTACAATTGTGTTTTTTTACGAAAGTGATAACAAATCGCCAAAAACCAATGTAACGCAAGAAATACTAAATTTATACCATTGGCGTACTTAACTCGAATGACTGACATTTTTACCGTTACTAATTGTTTGTACATAAGTTTCAACTTTAAAATCAAAATTCTTAATAAGTATTGGGAGGAATTATAAAATTTAAAGTCTGTTGTAAAGAAAATTGTAAGAGCTTTCAAAAGAAATATTACTCAACCCCCAATGCCATTTAAATATTTTGGGGTGATGCTCACCCTTGCTTGAGGGTGAAAGTGGCGGAGTCAAAGTACCAGCAAAGAATGTCCCCCTTTAATCTAAAATCGACAGGTGTAAGCGTTTTCCTACATTGACGTAGTTCCTGAAAATGGCTCTGTTTCGTCTTCATTTGGCCACCCTGTATATCCTAAGCAAAGTAGTTTTCCGTTACAGACTGTCAAATTTTAGAAAACAAAATGATTACCGAAGTGTATAACAAGAATCTCAGATGAAAACTTATTGGAATTTAGTACACTACCCTCAGCTCGGCGAAGCATTTGTAGAATCATCACTGAAGATGCCAACAGTGAAAAACGGCGAAACGCTGGAAGCATTGGAAGCGACCAGTTGAAAAAATCACTTCGGATGGTCTCAGAGGATCACCATCGCTTGAGGGATGGTTCTATCTGTAGCGGCCTTAGAGCCACTAAGAACCGAAACGAACACGAGGTCAGGTAGGTTGTAATAGCGGATCTGCCCACACAGAGCCTAGCCCGAGGACAACAAGGGCAGGTCAAAGATTCCTAGCTGAGGCTAAGCAAGTGAAAGATAATTCTGTAACTGGCGACGACCAGGTACCCAGGCCACGACATAACAACCCGATAAAACATCGTACTTTAAAAATTTACACAACAGTAGTTTCTAAATAGTTTAACTTCTGGTCAAATCATCTTTTATATCGTCATTGATGTAGTAAAACGTAATAGAGTAATGAGAAAAAAAATTTCTCGCGTTCTGAAGGCAAATTTTTCAAAGTTTCATTAAAAAATTGACCATTTTGTCTCTTAAAATTAATTTCAGTCATTCCTCACTACAGAATTGTTACCCAACAGACTGGTAATGCTACTATAAAGTCAGTAAACATTGGAAAAATTAATTCTGATTTGTTACTAATCTGTACTACAGGAGAACATAAAAGTTACTTTCTGATGACAAAATTACCATTTATTGTAGCTACCTTCTAACTTCGCCATCTTTTTGGAGACAGTCGTTTACAGTAATAGAAGCCATTTAACTTATTCATGAATTTTATAGCAAACGTACATATTTTATCCAAATTATAATAAAAACAGATATAAATATCACAGATATATTATTTCTAATTTTTTATTTTTTGGACAATTTTTTTGCTATTGTAATGTTCTTCAAATGTATAATTTCTACGCATGCATTAAGTTTTTACAAAAAATATAAATAAAATGTAATGCCTTTCAACATTTACACTTAATACAAATAAACATTAGGACACTCGTGAATATAACGTTTTAATCAGTTTGAGCTATAACTAAATGGCATTAAATTAGTTCTAAAGAAATTCGACATATACAGAGTGGTCCCGAGGTAATGGGCCAAAATACATGGGTAGATTCCCGAAGCCAAAATATTGCGATTTAGCCGAACGCACCTTAGTCCAAAAGTTGATAGTTAAAGAGATACAGGGTGTTAAATGTAAAATATTATTTTAGTTTATTTCCATTAATTTCTTAATAAATGCAAATATCTACACAAAATTTTAGAGTTCGGGGTTCTTTGGGTAGAGAACTTGATTTTTGTTCACATTTTGGTTATATTTCATAGAGGGCGCCAGCTGCCGTAGATTGAATGTGTTGGAAACGACATGACTTTTTTGTACTTTAGGGTACCTCATCTTTGGTATCAAATTCTTATTTTCCAACTTTTTTTACACAAAAAAGGTAGACTTTATGAAAGTAGCTGTCTCGCACCGTTTCCGAGACATTTGGCTTTGAAACTTCCAATGCTAATAGTTGAAATAATTAAAATAATTTAGAAATGTCAGAAACAAGAGTTTATTTAGAATTAAAAATTGTAATGAACAGTAAANCAATTGTGTTTTTTTACGAAAGTGATAACAAATCGCCAAAAACCAATGTAACGCAAGAAATACTAAATTTATACCATTGGCGTACTTAACTCGAATGACTGACATTTTTACCGTTACTAATTGTTTGTACATAAGTTTCAACTTTAAAATCAAAATTCTTAATAAGTATTGGGAGGAATTATAAAATTTAAAGTCTGTTGTAAAGAAAATTGTAAGAGCTTTCAAAAGAAATATTACTCAACCCCCAATGCCATTTAAATATTTTGGGGTGATGCTCACCCTTGCTTGAGGGTGAAAGTGGCGGAGTCAAAGTACCAGCAAAGAATGTCCCCCTTTAATCTAAAATCGACAGGTGTAAGCGTTTTCCTACATTGACGTAGTTCCTGAAAATGGCTCTGTTTCGTCTTCATTTGGCCACCCTGTATATCCTAAGCAAAGTAGTTTTCCGTTACAGACTGTCAAATTTTAGAAAACAAAATGATTACCGAAGTGTATAACAAGAATCTCAGATGAAAACTTATTGGAATTTAGTACACTACCCTCAGCTCGGCGAAGCATTTGTAGAATCATCACTGAAGATGCCAACAGTGAAAAACGGCGAAACGCTGGAAGCATTGGAAGCGACCAGTTGAAAAAATCACTTCGGATGGTCTCAGAGGATCACCATCGCTTGAGGGATGGTTCTATCTGTAGCGGCCTTAGAGCCACTAAGAACCGAAACGAACACGAGGTCAGGTAGGTTGTAATAGCGGATCTGCCCACACAGAGCCTAGCCCGAAGACAACAAGGGCAGGTCAAAGATTCCTAGCTGAGGCTAAGCAAGTGAAAGATAATTCTGTAACTGGCGACGACCAGGTACCCAGGCCACGACATAACAACCCGATAAAACATCGTACTTTAAAAATTTACACAACAGTAGTTTCTAAATAGTTTAACTTCTGGTCAAATCATCTTTTATATCGTCATTGATGTAGTAAAACGTAATAGAGTAATGAGAAAAAAAATTTCTCGCGTTCTGAAGGCAAATTTTTCAAAGTTTCATTAAAAAATTGACCATTTTGTCTCTTAAAATTAATTTCAGTCATTCCTCACTACAGAATTGTTACCCAACAGACTGGTAATGCTACTATAAAGTCAGTAAACATTGGAAAAATTAATTCTGATTTGTTACTAATCTGTACTACAGGAGAACATAAAAGTTACTTTCTGATGACAAAATTACCATTTATTGTAGCTACCTTCTAACTTCGCCATCTTTTTGGAGACAGTCGTTTACAGTAATAGAAGCCATTTAACTTATTCATGAATTTTATAGCAAACGTACATATTTTATCCAAATTATAATAAAAACAGATATAAATATCACAGATATATTATTTCTAATTTTTTATTTTTTGGACAATTTTTTTGCTATTGTAATGTTCTTCAAATGTATAATTTCTACGCATGCATTAAGTTTTTACAAAAAATATAAATAAAATGTAATGCCTTTCAACATTTACACTTAATACAAATAAACATTAGGACACTCGTGAATATAACGTTTTAATCAGTTTGAGCTATAACTAAATGGCATTAAATTAGTTCTAAAGAAATTCGACATATACAGAGTGGTCCCGAGGTAATGGGCCAATATTCATGGGTAGATTCCCGAAGCCAAAATATTTCGATTTAGCCGAACGTACCTTAGTGCAAAAGTTGATAGTTAAAGAGATACAGGGTGTTAAATGTTAAATATTATTTTATTTTATTTCCATTTATTTCTTAATAAATGCAAATATCTACACAAAATTTTAGAGTTCGGGGTTCTTTGGGTAGATAACTTGATTTTTGTTCACATGTTGGTTATATTTCATAGAGGGCGCCAGCTGCCGTAGATTGAATGTGTTGGAAACGACATAACTTTTTTGTACTTTAAGGTATCTCATCTTTGGTATCAAATTCTTATTTTCCAACTTTTTTTACACAAAAAAGGTAGACTATATGAAAGTAGCTGTCTCGCAGCGTTTCCGAGATATTTGGCTTTGAAACTTCCAATGCTAATAGTTGAAATAATTAAAATAATTTAGAAATGTCAGAAACAAGAGTTTATTTAGAATTAAAAATTGTAATGAACAGTGAAATAGTAAACATTAGTAAAAAATATGTCTTTTTGACAATAATTGCCCAAAATGTCCAACTCTAACTTCAATACATTTACAACGCGTTTATTAAAAGATTGTCTTATTTTAAAGTATAAATTCTTAATGCAAAATGACTGCATCATTTAAACCTGCTGCTAAAGTTCTTCTCAAGTGTTTATAATTTCTCCATAAACAATTGATTTCATGTAACTCTAAAAACGAAAATCTCGGCATTCTATCTCACATATACAGTGCTTTGGAAAAGTAACGAATAAATTCATTATTTTTTAAATTGAGCAGTTTTCGAAAAAATACCCCGGCACGTCGATTTTGTTTTTAAAAAAGGCATTTTCAGTATTGTGAAAATTAAATTTTAAAATCTTCAAACATTATTTTCTTGAAATTTTTGTTATGTAACACCATAATTTTTCATGATCTGTGTATGTAGAATGAGACGCTCTTTCAAATGGCATAGTCAAAATTGGGAGTTGCTATTTAAAAAAATTGTCGATGACGTCATATCTCGAACAACGATGACGTCACAAATATGGGTCGTATGTCAAAAAGTGCCTTTTTTAAAAATAAAATCGACGTGCCAGATTTTTTCGAAAACTTCTCAATTTAAAAAAAAATTAATTTATTCCTTACTTTTCGAAAGCACCGTATATATGTATATACGAGTATACAATTTAAATTGTAAGCTAATATGTAATTTTAATTAGATACGAATAATACTTAATAGAAATTAGCATACAAATGACATCAATAAGATAAGCGGAAGTCAGTTATTTTATTTTCGTACAAATCCTACTTTACCGCTAAATTAATAATACCTGTAGGTACTTAATTGTAATTTAATGCAACAGCATTAGAAGTTTCAAAGCCAAATATCTCGAAAACGGTGTGTGATAGTTACTTTAATAAAGTAAGTTTTTTTGTGTAAAAAAGGTTGAAAAATAAAAATTTGCTACCAAAGATGAGATACCTTAAAGTTCAAAAAAGTGATGTCGTTTTTAACACATTCAATCTACTGCAGCTAGCGCCCTCTATGAACTTTAACCAAAATGTGAACAGATTTCAATTCCTCTACNATAGTATTTAATTTAAGAAACATTTTCGTTCATGAAAGTTTCTTACTTACTCTCCAAACACCCCGTGTAGTTCACTCCGTTCTCTATTTGTTGTGGTTTAATAAAATCTCGGGGCATCTTAAACTTAATTATGGAAGGTATATAGGGTACCATCATTTTACGGATTTGAAAATTAGATTGAACCGCCGCCTCGTCGCAGTCGCCTGAGTCCTTCGTCGTCCCAGCAGGTAGACGGATCTAAGGTAATTCGGATTTTTAGAAAGACACGACCGCGTCGGCAAAAGGAAGGCCGGAATCGCGGGGGCGGCTTTCGACGGACAAAGGCTGAATATTTCACAGAAAGCCGTTCTGCGCATACCTGGTAAGATAGTAGGTTGTTTCCATACTTTGTTTTAACTGATAAAAGCATGGGAAGTAAGTACACAGTAAAAAAATAATTGGTATTTTTTTCTGTTAAAAGTTGATGCAATTCTGTCAAACATTAAATTAGCTGGAAAAATGTTTTTTTACTAAATTTGACAAAGAACCTCGCACTTTTCTTATGGGAATTGTGTTTCGGCCAATTTTTTTTAAACTTCGCAGGTTGATAGTTCTTAACATGTACATCAAAAGTCTCAATGGACACAAAGCCCCAAATCCACCCCTTCCCCCCAAAAACTACCTCCAAGTAGCGGGAAGTTTACTTGTCGTTTTATGAAAAAAAAGTTTCAAATAAAAGTTGTTTATTTCAATGAAATCTAAAAAAACTATCCTTGTGTTTTTTTCGAAAAATCAATGTTTTAGCTTTAAAACGCCACCAAAGTTTAACACAGAGTATACGTATGATAGCTGTAGAGTGTAGATATACACGTGTGTAAGTTTAACAGCGTTTTACAGCTGGAATATTACTTTTTCGAAAAAATCACATAACAACTTTTTTTTAGATTTAGTCAAAATAAATAACTTTTACATGAAATATTTTTTCATAAAATCACAAATAAACTTTCTACAGCTGTATAAACAATTAAATTGTTAATAACAATTTTCCTGGCCCGATATCGTAAAATTGTGTAAAAGTGTAAAATTGATTCAGTGTGAAAAAATACGCGCAAAAAATATACGTGCAAATATACGCGTAAAAAATACGTGCAACTATAAAATACAGTAATCTGGAAAATCCGTAGGCAAGTGGGGCAGTTTGTTAATCAAAAATGTGGTTGTTTGGGGTCATTGTTGGGTTGATTAAAAAAAATTAATTGTTTTACATGCAGAAATCGGTTAAATCGCCCCCGCTACTTGGAGGCAGTTTTTAGGGGCGTAGGGGTGGATTTGGGGCTTTGTGCCCATTGAGACTTTTGATCTACATGTTAAGAACTATCAACCTGCGAAGTTTCAAAAAAATTGGCCGAAACCCATTTTCCATAAGAAAAGTGCGAGGTCCTTTACCTGAAATATATAGAAATTACAGTAAAAGGATATTTTACAAATTTTCATAAAAGATACATAACGAAATGACGGACAATATAAAAGACAGTTATGCTGAACTGAACATTATACTGATTATATATCCTCGCGTATATCAGAATCCACTTGTATTGCATTTTACGAAATTCCACCAATTAACTCGTTAAAATCGTTTACAATGATAAAACTACCTCTAACTTTTTGGACAAATTTTAAATAATATAATTGCGCCGAAATCTCTCAATATCTGATATAAGTGTAAATACAGCGCTTGACCACAGGTTCCCTGGATGAAAGTAACATATACAAAAGTGCACGCCTTCTAAATATAGAATAGATAACCTAGTTTTTTTCAAATAATTTGAAAACTGTTTTTCTTAGAAACTTCAAATTTGGTACACATTTTTTTTTATAAGCGCAATCTAAATAAAGAATTTGGTGAGAATATATATACAGGATGTTCTCTTTTTGGTGCCTGTGCGCCACTGGCTATCCCGTAACTTTTTTGTGTATACGCCAGTGACGACAGAATTTATATTTTTAAAAATAAGCACTATTTTAGAAGATTTTTTGCGTCTTACAAAATTTTGATATCGTTTATGGATTTCGAGTAAAATTTGCATTTTTTACACATTAAATAATATAAAATTGGTTTAATTAGGTCAGTTTAGCACGAGGTGCCATATAACGAAAATACAAATTCATAACAGTAATTAAATAGTTCAGCGTCAAGCTAGGTATGATTTAATTTTAACTTACTTTGTTTTTTATTACAATTTATACTGTTGCTGAACAAACTGATATGTTATTAGTTTTGGGTTATTGTGAAGGAAATTGTTGTTCCAACATATGCTGAAAGATTTCCTAATCGAAGAATTCCAAATCACAAAACATTTGCTAATGTGGAGAGACGCCTTCGGGAAACAGAACGTTTTTTACCTGTAACGTTAAATCGTGGACAAAGTACGGCTAGAACTATTTAGCTGGAGGAACAAATTTTGGAAAGGGTCGAAAAAATTCCGCAAGTAAATACAAGACGTTTAGCGGCAGAGGTTGACTTTCAGAAAGTTCGGTTAATAGAGTATTAAAAGACCAGTTATTACATCCATTCTACTTCAGTCAGTTCAAGAATTTTTACCTACCAATAGATGCTCCGTCACGTCTTGCTTTCAGTCAAAGTATTGAAGAACTCAGAAATAGAAACAATAATATCCACAAGAAAATTCTGTTTACAGATGAAACCGCTTTTTTCTAGAGGGGTATTTTTAATTCACATAATGAACATGTTTATTGTGATGAAAATCCACATGGAATCAGTAAAAGAGGGCTCCAACATGAATTTAAAATTAAGTTTGGGCTAGTATTATAGGTAGTATTTTAATTGGTCCTGTTATATTACCTGCTACATTGAACGCAGAAAATTATTTAGAATATCTCCAAACGAAATTACCCTATTTGCCTGAAGAGTTACCGATAACATTACGAATGAATATGATTTTCATGCAAGATGGGACCCTTCCCAGGTAGAGGAAATAATACCCCCTTAAAATGGCCACCTCGATCCCCGGACCTAAATCCATGTTATTATTTCCTTTGGGGAGCGTTGAGGACCACAGTTTCTTAGTAAATACAGAAAACAAATGGGAAAGAACACAAAATGATATTAATGTTATAAGAGGTAGGTAATACACAATTATTGAATAAAATTCATTTTAATTTCCTAAGAATTAATGCTTGCGTTTAAAGAACAAGGAAGTCATTTTGAGCATTTACTGTAATATTATTTATTGTGATTACATATATCAATTTAGGTTTATTTAAAATGTTAATGTTGACTTTCTTACATTATTAATTGATATTGTTTATTTAAAATACTAGTTTTGCTTTTTTATTTTATTGATTGATAATACCTGCTAAGACTAAAACTGTGTAGTTAACTTTGTTTTCTTAATGTGAAGTTTTTTCACAGCACTGCTTTGAGGCTACAGCTATAAATTATTTTTTACAGATTGGAATTTTTGCCTATATTTAATGTATAAAGAATGTAACGATATAAAAATTTTGTAAGAGCAAAAAAAACTTCTAAAATCGTGCTTATTTTTAAAAATATAAATTTTGGTGTCACTGACGTACACACAAAAAAATTACGGGATAGCCAGTGGAGCACAGGCACTAGAAAGAGAACATCCTGTATATGTATTATCATCAAATTTTTTATTTAGGTTGCACATTTATAAAAAAAATATGTATACCAAATTTGAAATTTCTAAGAAAAATAGTTTTAAAATTATTTGAAAAAAACTAAGTTATCTATTCTATATTTAGAAGGCTATATCTCAGTAGGCGTGCACATTTGTATATAGGTAAGTTAGGCTAAATAGTCTTATTTTCATCCAAGGAACCTGTGGCCAAGTATTGTTCATCCTTTTCAGGGACACCCTGTATAATAGTTAACTAAAAACAAAAATGTTTCATTTAATTTTACAATTTGCAATAAATTTATATGAGATCTGTTCAGAAAATAACCATACTTATTTGAATAAGGTACGCTCTAATGGAGATATTTAGTGATATGCGGTTGGCAGCATTGTATAACCTCCTCTGGACCCACATGTTCTTGGATTATTAATTTATTTGAGTGAAACGTGTTTAAGTGTTAGTGACAATTTTTTAAACAACGGTGCAACGCAAATTTTGCTGAAGAAAACTTCTACGGAAACGGTTCAAATTGAAACAAGCTTACGGAGATGACGCTCTTAACGCAATGACGAACGGTTTTCACGTCAGTCAATTGAAGATGATCCTCGGTCAGGAATCCCTTCGACTTCAACTGACTACTCCCACGTTCAGAAAACTATCAGAGGAATTGCAGAAGAGGTTAACATCTCAATTGGGTTATGCCATGAAATTTTGACTGAAAAATTAAACATGCATCGAGCTGCAGCAAAAGTTGCTGCTTTGATGACCGAACAATAGAAAGAAAATCGCGTGGACGATGAAACGTTCATTCAAAGGATCATAACGGGAAACGAAAGTTGAGTTTACTCCTACGACATTGAGACAAAAGTTCAATTATTATCATAGGTTGAAAGAATCACCACGCCCCAAGAAAGCAAGTTAGTCACGATTTAATGACAAAGTTCAGTTTTTTTTCGGTTTTAATGAAATTGTGCATTTTGAATTCTTGCCTCAAGATGAACAGTCAACCGTGTGTGCTATCAAGGCGTTTTACAACGGTTACAGAAAAAAATCCGCAAGAAGAGACCAGAGTTATGGCGAGACGACATGGTTCTTGCACCATGACAATGCGCCGGCATTCCTCCAATCGAAAATCACATATGGCATCTAAAAGCAATTTTGGGTATCCAAAAAGAGTAGGCCTATAAATTTTCTTTTTACACTAGACTTGATTTCAGAGTAATGTTTTATGCTGAGTTATCAAATTAATTTTTTTTACTTTTCATAATAAAGATGTTATGGTACATTCGTTTTAATTTCTTTTTTTTTCAGGATTTAAGTGCATAGGGACCATACTTCTTAACAACTGTAAGGTTACATTGGTAATAATTTGAATTCCTTTATTAAATACTAGTTTGTCTTGTTATGGGTTAGGTTACTAAAAGTAGTGACACTACTCCTTGAAATTGGATACTGAACAACATTTTTAATCTAAAAGTAAATTTAAATCCTAGTAACTTACAAGTAAAACTTTATTACCTAAAAGCCCTATAATTCTATGTACTAAAAACATTTAATATGTAAGAAAAATTATCTATTTCAGAATTCCATCCTTCATACATAATATTTAGAACGTGTTTGATCGATCTCAAATTATACATTTTTATGAAATACACATCAATAACTGCATGCTAACATTCTGGGAAAAATTTTATTGATTTTTTTACGCTTTTATTTGTCTACATGTCAATATGTGCTATTTTTAAATGGAAATGTAGACTTTCGATTATAAATATTGTGGAATGAATGTCTAGTATTTTATTTATGTCCAATATATCTAATCTATCAAAATTTTTCAATTCCATTATTTTCTTCAGAGAAACCAACATTATGATAAATTATGACATAGAATCTGAAGGTCTTTAAGTGTATTTATAATTTATTCATGTGAGATATACAATGTTACAGGGAGATAAATATGAATACAATAATAAAAAATTTTCAGTTTCTGGGCGATTACTTCTAAACGAAAAGAAAATCAAATTTCTCTTTGCCAAGTTATTCCCCATCAAATTTCGCAACTTTCTCCTTATCTGACCCAGCTTTTGTCTCTTAAAATAACCTACATATGTTGCGCATCGAAAAAGGGACTTCCTGAATATGGACAGACGACTTTAATGTTTATTCACGAAATATTTGCCCAATTTACGAATATTCGTAGTTTGTATTCCACAATACTAGAAAACTAACGTGGACCAAGATGTTGTTATATAAAGGAGAGGAACAAGAAGAGGGAAAACGAAAAACCACCGACACTGCTTTCCAGAGACCTCCCATCTTGAACAATGTTGCTTTATAGTATCAACCAAATGGCAACAAGTTGATGAATTCAGAAACCATTCCATTTCAAATTAAAACAACTAGTGACGTCTCTCTACACAGCTGTCGCGATAAATATCCCACGTCGCTAATGGAATGCCGGAATATAGGAAGAATATATAAGCGAAATCCAAAGTAACTACTCCTGTTGCTGCTCATTTAAACATTCGGGCTGCCAGAATTTGCTAATGGACTACGGTCCATGTGGTCCGCGAGGCTTTCCATTTGCCGATGTCTCGATCGGCTTGTCAATATTCGGTGGAACCTATGCTTAGACCAGTGGCGTATCTAATATGAAACCTTATTGAAGGTAGACAAAAGTAACAAGGCAACAAATTTTTAAGGTTATACGTTTTCCTCCTTCGTCAGCTTTGAATGAATGTAGATATTTTTTATTACTGCTCCAATATTTACCCTGAAATGTACAAAATAATAGAGGAGTCTTAAGGAAACATCAACCAAAATTTTGGACATGAATCACAACTTCCTGGATATGTTTACCTGAATTTTACTCATTATCGTCACAACAAATAATTTTGAAGGTTGCGAAATGAAAAATTAGTTGTGAAGTTACTCAGAGACTTAAGGAAGAACAAACTATGACCTTATTATGAGTCTGAGAAGAAGCTAGCTACAAGACTACAGCTACCACATGTACATGTTGTATATGAGATTCTTATTTCTGACTATTCTTAGCAAATCTAATAAGAAAGCAGGGGTAACATTGTTTTATGCAAAACAATTCCTAAAAGATCTATGATTCTTCAAAGTTTGAAACTGTAGTATAGACTTTGAACAATTATCTCAAGGACTAATGAAGATACAGGCCTCAAACGTGATATCATGTAGTGCTCCTATATAAAAAATTTGAACAATAATTAAACAATAACCTCGAAATTAGGAAGGATTTCAATAGTCAACACAAAATTATCTGGCTTTTAAGAACATCTGCAAACTTGAATATACCATTTCTACATGTGGACTTTATGTTGCATCTTAGATGATATGTCAAAAAAAAAGAAAAAACTTGTTCTTTTAGTCACTACAGCGAATAGTCAAGGAAATGGCAAGAACATATAAATCACGACTGTATAGCTGGTGTAGGATCCTTAATAATTAAAAGAGCATATTCAAAACAGAAATTTCTACGGCAAAAGATCAAAGCGTCTCTATCTCTTATTATTATTTTGATTTTGTTTGCTAAATACAACGTCCAAGGTTAAAAATCTGGAACATGTTAGGAATATTGTTATTAGCGAGCATATGTGAAAGTTTTGTACAAATTCGTGTTTATTGCAGTATTATAAGTTTTTGGACTTGGACTGATCTCGCGAATAGTGCATTCTAGGAGAAAAACTCAAGAAGAACAGTAGTTTGATCGTCCAAATCTGAAAAAGAAAATTCTTTTGAACATCAAATATTTTTAATTCCATTGGTCAGGCTTTGCTCAAACTTGAGTATTTGATTTTCCATCTACCAATCGATCCCGAAAAATTAACGAATTAGATTCATTTGCAAACCAGGATCTTTAGAAAACGTTTTAGGAAAAAATATTATTCAGGTTTTTACTTGCTTGTTTTGACAAAATAAATAACAAATCCGTCAATTGGTAAGTTAATGGAATTGCAAGTAACCCAGTAGGACTTATATTTCATAATTATATTCTTCTCTCTTCTACTCATATTCTCCCATATTTTATCCTCCACATCAGTTTGTACAACTAATTAGAGGTAAAAACAAGTAAATAATGTATATATTTGTAAAATAATTTCTATTCAAAATGTAGAAACTGTGAACTCTATTTTTTTCTCATCTAAGAAGCAACTGAACCAACTTTTGAGTTATGACCCGCTCCGTGATTTGTGACACTTGCCCGGGGTGATTCGAAAGCACGCCGCTTATGGTCGAACCTGCGATGTAGCCCAAATGCCCAGAACTGGGATTAGCAGTAAGTGCACTTTCTAGTTAGGAAGCCCGTCGTTCTAAAATTATGTTTTTTAAAACAACACGACCCAAACACTGACCGCCGTAAATTGAAAGTAAGGATTTTCCATCTACCAATCGATCCGGAAAAGTTAAACGAATTAGTGGGTTGCATGTCGACTTGCTTGTATATGCATACACAGGGTGGCTCTTAAATACGTTCTGATAATAACGGCCGATTCCTCAGTTAATTTCAAGAAAAAAACTTATGTGAACGTAAGGTATATACAGGCTGTTACAAATTCGCTTCTCACTAGAGGGATCTCGAAAACGGTAAGAGATACAAACTATCTTAAATGGGGGCAAAGTTGCATAATCAGGAGACTAACATTATGCCTCTAAAAATTCAAGGCTAACATGATTAGTTTTCGAAATATTTGAAAAAAGTAAGAACCGAAATGAACATGAGGTCAGGTAAGTTGTAATAGCAGATCTGCCCACACAGGGCCTAGCCCGAGGACAACAAGGGCAGGTCAAAGATTCCTAGCTGAGGCTAAGCAAGTGAAAGATAATTCTGTAACTGGCGACGACCAGGTACCCAGGCCACGACATAACAACCCGATAAAACATCGTACTTTAAAAATTTACACAACAGTAGTTTCTAAATAGTTTAACTTCTGGTCAAATCATCTTTTATATCGTCATTGATGTAGTAAAACGTAATAGAGTAATGAGAAAAAATTTCTCGTGTTCTGAAGGCAAATTTTTTAAAGTTTCATTAAAAAATTTACTATTTTGTCTCTTAAAATTCATTTCAAAGTCATTTCTCACTACAGAATTGTTACTCAACAGACTGGTAATGCTACTATAAAGTCAGTAAACATTGGAAAAATTAATTCTGATTTGTTACTAATCTGTACTACAGGAGAACATAAAAGTTACTTTCTGATGACAAAATTACCATTTATTGTAGCTACCTTCTAATTTCGCCATATTTTTGGAGACAGTCGTTTACAGTAATAGAAGCCATTTAACTTATTCATGAATTTTATAGCAAATATACAAATGTTATCCAAATTATAATAAAAACATATATAAATATCACAGATATATTATTTCTAATTTTTTATTTTTTGGACAATTTTTTTGCTATTGTAATGTTCTTTAAATGTATAATTTCTACGCATGCATTAAGTTTTTACAAAAAATATAAATAAAATGTAATGCTTTTCAACATTTACACTTAATATATATAACACATATTATTTATAACTTTAAAGAAACAAATAAACATTAGGACACTCGTGAATATAACGTTTTAATCAGTTTGAGCTATAACTAAATGGCATTAAATTAGTTCTAAAGAAATTCGACATATACAGAGTGGTCCCGAGGTAATGGGCCAAAATACATGGGTAGATTCCCGAAGCCAAAATATTGCGATTTAGCCGAACGCACCTTAGTCCAAAAGTTGATAGTTAAAGAGATACAGGGTGTTAAATGTAAAATATTATTTTAGTTTATTTCCATTAATTTCTTAATAAATGCAAATATCTACACAAAATTTTAGAGTTCGGGGTTCTTTGGGTAGAGAACTTGATTTTTGTTCACATTTTGGTTATATTTCATAGAGGGCGCCAGCTGCCGTAGATTGAATGTGTTGGAAACGACATGACTTTTTTGTACTTTAGGGTACCTCATCTTTGGTATCAAATTCTTATTTTCCAACTTTTTTTACACAAAAAAGGTAGACTTTATGAAAGTAGCTGTCTCGCACCGTTTCCGAGACATTTGGCTTTGAAACTTCCAATGCTAATAGTTGAAATAATTAAAATAATTTAGAAATGTCAAAAACAAGGGTTTATTTAGAATTAAAAATTGTAATGAACAGTAAAATAGTAAACATTAGTAAAAAAATATTTTGACAATAATTGCTTAAAATATCCACCTCTAACTTCAATACATTTATCAACACGTTTATTAAAAGATTGTCTTATTTTAAAGTATAAATCCTTAATGCGAAATGACTTTGCAGCATTTAAAACCTGCTA